>NC_134083.1:29002943-29136943 GCF_000715075.1 Nicotiana tabacum
CCCGCCTCTACCTACAATGTCATTATGCAGCTGTAGGAATTATAGTTTATCTTGCTGATATGTAGCATTTCTTATTTTAGATTCTTTTTTGGAGGCATGAGGGAAATAGGAACAAGTTAACGACCACATGACCTTATTAAAATAGAAAATTGGGGAAGCTACTAATGTCGTGTCTATTTTCCAAATTGTCGTCCTTTAATTAATATTTATTCCTTGTTTAGGCTTATTTAGTATTTTGTTATTAGTGTTATTATTTTCTATTAAAATACTAGCACTAATAATAGAACCTCTCCTTATAAAAAGGAAAACTTTATACAAGTTTCGGTCTTCTTCAACGTGGTGATGTATTAAGGTAAACATTAAACTGCATGCAATTGCCCATCAATAAATTGGTTTGTACCCCTTTTAGTCTTCTTCTCGTAGAAGTAATCTTCTTGCGTGTTCCCCTTATTTGTTTTCCTTTAATTATCTCTAAAATAATGGTGTACAACGATTTTCTTAACAACAGTAGAACATTAGAAAAATAGAAATTGGAAAAGAATAAATGCTACCACTTATCGGTCTATTTTTCTAAACTAGTACTAGTGGTCTTTTAATCAATTTATTATGATGTTTAGTCTAAATTAGATGTCGTTTATGTTTGTTAAATAACACTCTCTATATCGTTTGATTGTAATAGTTAGCTTCCTTAATCTTAAATCAGCTGTCAAAATAAATTGGCATGTTACTTATCTATCTATATATATCTATATTATTATAAAAGTACAAATAATGATGTTGGTGAATGAAAATATCCTTAAAAATTGAAATTAACTTTTACGAATAAAAAGGCCACAATTGTCATTACAGTGAACGGTCGAGTTACTACGATGAAAAAAACAAGCTGCTTACTTTCTGGCAGAACGAAAACTTTTACGTTTGGTAAAAAAAAATCCTAATTACCATCTGCTCACTTCCCAACTAAACTAGGAGAACGAAAATACTTAATCTATCATTATCTATTTATATCTATATCTATATCTATATTATTATAAAAAAACGAATGTTAAGCGCTAAATCTTGAACGACAAAAATATCCTCAAAATATTGATTGACTTTTATGCCCCTAAAATCTAAATTTTGTTTTTCAAAAAGATAAGGTATTGGATAGAATAGTAATATTAGCCTCATCAACTATGTCGAATTCTGATTCAACTAAAATTCTGCCTCCCTAAATTTTGGTCAACTGGCCATAAATTTGAAATCGTTTCCAATTCAAATTGACAATTGTTTTCATTTCAATTAACCCAAAAACTTAGAATTGTCCTTTTTTTATATAAATCAAAGTTTCATCTGGATTACACACGGAAAAAAACAAGAATGTTGTAATAAAAAATTACAAACGTCGTTGGTATTTTATTTTGAGAAGATAAATAAAGAAATTAAGTTATAGAAGCCATAAAAAGCTACGGAAAGCATATATAATAGCCACCAAATGTGTTTTATAATTACTCGGCTACTAAATAGTCAATTTTTTTAATATTATTATTATATAATTCTTTCCGAAGGTTGAGCAAACTTGGTTTTGTAATCCCTACCTTCGTCTCTATCTTATTCGGTGTTTGACAACGAAAATCGGAGTACAAGCTATTACATATTTTTAGTATTTTATTAACTTGAATACATATCTTATTTATAAGTGGATGTCATAAAGTTAAAGATATGTAGTCATGCATCAAGTTAAGTCAATAAATCTTTAATTACATCTCCTTGATAAGTAATTGGGTAGAAATTATATCGGAAAGTCAACTTTATTTTGAATTTTTATAAATAACCAAATATGCAAATTCTAACTAATATTTATACTTAGGCCTCATTTGTTTGCACTTAATGAAGGTCTTAATCTTAATCATTCAGATTTCAGACATTAAGTGCGTTTGTTTTTAAAGTGTAAGTCTTAATTATTCAGATCTTAACCATTAAGTATTTTTTTTTTTTACTTCACAGCCACTTAATGGGTCTGAATAGGTCTGTATGATTAAGATCTATAACAGAGACTTAATTTCATTAAGATGCTATCACATATTCATTATTAACTGCCGCCACTGGCTATCATTATCAACTACCACCATACCGCCACCACCACCATACTCAAACACCACCACCACCACCACCACCACCACACCATCATCCTCAATCATAGCCGCCACCATTATCGACCATCACCACTCACTATCCCCACCACTCTGACCACCATCATTCTCACCCGCAATCAACACTCATCCACCTCAACTACCACAACTAACCACCCCATCACCATCAACAACCACAGCCGGCACCGCCCATCATTATAACCTACCACCACCCGCCCATCACCTTCCTCAATCACAATTACTACCACCACCCGCCATTATTAACTATCACCACTCACCACCACCATCCTCAATCATAATCGCCACCACTACCAATCACTACTAACTACTAGTATGAACTACCATTATCAACAAAAAACTACCACCAACCACCGCCTCTAGTCGGCATTCACCCGTTAGCCATCACCATCAACAACTATCATATTTTAAAAAATTATATATTTTATTGATAGAATATTAGATTAATTAGTATTTTATTTGAATTTTATATTTATTAATTTTTAAATAAAAATAAATTTTATACATTTAGATGTTAAAAATCAAACAGTCTTAATTTTAGTATTCAGATCTTAATACACATCTTAATATATTCAGATGTGTATTCAGATTCAGATGTCTTAATCTTAATACACATCTTGATATTCAGATGTGTATTCAGATTCAGACGTTTTAATCTTAAAAAAATAAATGAGACCTTAATGTACTACATGAAAAGGTAAAAATTACAAATTGTTATAGCATCGTCAAGAACTATGTTTCAATTGTTGGATATCGTCTTAACTTGCGAAGGTAATATAATTAGTTAAGTACTTTAGATAGTATTTGTTCTTATAGCATAATAACAAATAGATCATCTTTGCAGATTAATACGAGCATCCAATCGTTGGAATTCAAGTTTTATGTTAATATAATAACATTGATACTCAAAGCAATTCTTTCCTCTTGTATATAAAATATTTTAATAACTTTAATTTATTACTATATCATAAAAATAATTGACTGAAGATTTACGTGCAACGCACGTATATAGAGACTAGTCTTATAAAAAATCCTATTATTCTTGAAGTCCAAATTCCAACGTCATGGATCAAAATCACGTATGAGGTTGTTCCAAAGTATCTTCAAATTTATTCATTAATGAATCAAATTGTTAGAGATATGCTATTTTAGTGACTTCTTATTTGTTTGGACAAAAGTAAATTGAGGCGTCAATGATGTTCTTAAAGCTTTGGTATGTCAATATTTTTATAGTTTTTATATGAAGTACTTATTGTTCGATATGTTCTTGAAGTAGGAGATTGCATCCATGGAGAATATGTTAATCCATTTGATGATGTCTCAGTAGTGAAGCTCGTGAAATTACAGTTGAAAAGTGAGATATTCTGAATATTTACGATGGTGTTATATTTGTGAATTGAATCTAATAGGAATAAAATTTAGAATTTTATTTTAAAAGCATGACATGTTTATTCTCTTTACATATAAGTATATCAAAAGCTGAACAGTAGAATTTTCGTGGTATTTTGATGCTAATAGCGAATTGATTTGTTGAGTATAAATAGAATACAAGAAGGTAGTCAGTGCATGGTTAAACAACCTACTATTATATTAGAGCCAAATATTTTTTCCTTATTATATGATCTCATTAATGATGCCGGATTCAGCTCTGATTAACTTTTAATTTATAGCGAGGTCAGGTCAGCAAATTGTGGAAGATGACAAAGAGAAAGATATTGAAAGTTTGCCAGGAAACTTGAAGAAAGATATGGTAAAATATCCAACATGAAATATTGATCAATATTTAAATCATTTAAAAAAAATCATATTTGACTAAATTATCATTTAATAATTGTTCTAATATCTAGGACTTTAAAATTAACTAAGGTTTTGACATGAAATTAAAGTTTACATTGACATAAAATATTAGTACTCCTATCTAATATTATTATCAAACTTGTCTATTTTTTTAAAATTATTAATATAATAGTAACTTGAAAATATATCTAATCAAGCAAATAGAACTACCAAGAACTGATATTGACACTGACATTATAAGTTAAAGTTTATTATCTTTAAATATAAATTTAAAAATAATTGCTAGGATTACACGTGCGAGGCACGTGAAATAGAGACTAGTATTTTAAAAATGCGAAAATGACCTTCAATTATAATGAACTAGTAAAGTTGCCCGCTCGATGCGCGGTCGAATATAATACCAATAAATTTAAGTTTTATCTAATTAAAAAAATTCATGAAATATTAAGAATATAAAAGGCTAAAATTAAAATGAAAATTTAGATAAATTTCATCTTAAGACTACTAATTACGAAAATAAAAATATTTAAATTATAATTATTCGTATATTAAAAGATGATAATATATAAATTAAATACAAACTTTTATATTAGCAGAATCGTTGTCTCTTGTCCAGTCAACTTAAATTTAATACCTTTCTTGTTTTCGGAGACTACATACGACCTTGTATTTAAAATAAATAAATTTAAAACTTTTATTATAAATATCTAAAAGTAGATTGTATAAATTAAATATTTCAAATTAATACTTACGATGTAATCTAGACATAAATTTAGAACACAATTGAAGTTTATCTTGACGAAAACAAACCCCTTTGTTGCAAGGGTATCAGATAAAACAAATAACTTAGTGTGTGTGTGTGTGTAAATTTAGAACACAATTGACGTTTATCTTTGACAAAAACAAACCCTTTTGTCGCAAGGGTATCAGATAACAAATAACTTTTTCCAGTAAAGAGAATAACTTTTGGGTAAGAAATATTTTACTCCTGCCCAAAAAATTAGTTCTTGATGGAAAATGTATGCTCTATCAACCATTCTTTTGGTTCGTTAAATAATCTTATTTAAAATAATATAATAATTATCTGTATGCACAAAATGTGGAAGCATGAATTGAAGGACAAAATGGATTGGAAACTTGACCACTTAATTCTATTAGTCATTAAAAAATGAGATGTTTGTAATGACTAAAAAGTAACACTACTAAAAAAAAGAGGGGAAAATCGACCGTCAAAATCGACCAATGTTGGTCGGTAATTGGCACGTCGGTAGAGCTAACCGACCGACTTTGGTCAGTATTGTTCGACCGATTTCGGTCACTCAATTAAATTCAAAAAATAATTGCCGAAAAGAACGACCGAAGTTGGTCGATTTTTTCCGACCAAAGTCGGTCGGTATTTTAATTATCTAATTTCAAAATGAACCATCTGGGAATCGAACCGGGGTTTGTACTTGTAACGACCCGGCCGGTCGTTTTGAGTATTATTACCTTGTTTCCCCAGTTACTGCTCAATTTATGCTTTACAATTGTTTTATGACTTGCCGGGGTAGTTGGTTCGGGTCCGGAAGAAATTCGGAGTGAAATAAGACACTTAGTCTCATAATTAAAAATTTTAAGTTAGAAAAGTGACCGGATGTGGACTTATGTGTAAATGACCTCGGATTTGAATTTTGATAATTTCAATAGGTCCGTATGGTGATTTTGGACTTAGGAGTGTGTCCGGTGAAATGCCAAAAGTTTAATTTTTGAAAAGTTTGACCGGGACGTTGACTTTCGATATCAGGGTCGGAATCCGATTCTGAAAATTAAAATACCTATGTTATGTCATTTATGACTTGTGTGCAAAATTTGAGGTCAATCAGACGAGATTTGATAGGTTTCGGAGTCGTTTGTAGAAATTAGAAATTTCAAAGTTCATTAGGCGTGAATTTGGATGAATTTCATGGTTTTAGCGTTGTTTTAGGTGATTTGAGGGTTCGACTAAGTTTGTATGTTGTTTTAGGAGTTGTTGGTATATTTGGTTGACGTCCCGAGGGGCTCGGGTGAGTTTTGGATGGTTAACAGATCATTTATAGCCTTGGTGAGATTGATGATATATGTTGCTGCATTTTTTAGATTTTCTCTTTCGCGTTCGTGAGTGGGCCCTCGCGTTCACAAAGAGGAATTTCAAGCAGGCAAGATTTACTCTTCGCGTTCGCGAGTCGGTCTCGCGTTCGCGAAAAGGAGCTGAGTTGTGCATCGCGTTCGCGTTTGGGGTATCGCATTCGCGAAGGGAAAAATAGTGGGCATGAGATTTTTGCCTTTGCGTCCACGAAGGGGAGCTCGCGTTCACAAAGAAGGGCTCCGTAAAACACCGCGTTCGCGAGCAGTGTATCGCGTTCGCGAAGAGCAAATGTTGGGAAGCACATTTTGTGCTTCGCGAACGCGAGGGACTTGTCGCGTTCGTGAAGAAGAGAGGTCTGGACAGAGAGTTTAAGTTCTGAAATGGGACTTTGTCTCATTTTCAGTTTTTTACGGATTTGAGCTCGGGAAGAGGCGATTTTCGGGAGTTTTTTAAGGAAAATAACGGGATAAGTGTTCTTAACTCAATATTGGTTAAATTACCCGAATCCATAGTTGTTTTTATCATTTAATTGGCGAATTAAGTTGGAAAAGTTTGAAAACACTCTTAGTTTAAATTGAAGATTTGAGGGTCGAGTTGGGGTCGAATTTTGATAAAATCGGTATGGTTAGACTCGTGGTTGAATGGATTTCCGGATTTTGTAACTTTTGTCGAGTTCCGAGATATGGGCCCCACATGCAATTTTTGAAAATTCGGATTTTTATGGAAAATTAGCATTTTCTTATGGAGTTAATTCCAATAAATTTTATTGACTGAAACGAATTATTTGTGACTAGATATGAGGCATTCGGAGGTCGATTTGCGAGGCAAAGACATAGCACAGTAAAGAATTTCACGCTCTAAGGTAAGTAACAGTTTTAAATCTGATCCTGAGGGTATGAAATCCCGAATTTTGGTATCATGTGATTATTTTTTAGGTGACGCACATGCTAGGTGACTGGCGTGTGGGCGTGCACCGAGGGGATTGTGACTTGGTCCGTCCTGAAAAGCTGTAAAGTTGAATAATTTGTTGTTAGCTATATGCTCTCTATGTGTTGATAAAATTTGATTGTAAATCATGTTAGAAATCATGCTTAGGCTATGTGATAGTAATGTTGGGACCCACAGAGGTCGCATACTTGTTGAATTGCCTGCTAAATGCTATATGTACTCAGTCTCAGCTTTTACTTGCACATTTTATCTCAGTCTCTGTTATTATTATTGATACATCATATCATTATTGTTTGGGCTGATTTCATGATTATTAAGAGCCCGAGAGACTGGAGAGATTTATGACTGAGTGAGGCCGAGGACCTAATTGTGAGATATTAATACTATAGCACGTGAGTTGTCTGTGCAGTACGTGAGTTGGCCGTGCAGATCCTTATATTATACTATAGCACGTGAGTTGGTCGTGCAACACGTGAGCTGGCCGTGCGGATCTTATATTATATTATAGCACGTGAGTTGGCCATGCAGCACGCGAGTTGGCCGTGCGGATCCAGATAGTTATATTATGGCACGTGAGTTGTCCGTGCAGCACATGAGTTGTCCCTGCAGATTATTGCGCTTGGGCTGTAGGAGCCCCTACGGAGTCTGTACACCCCCAGTGAGTGCGGCTACCCATTGAGAGTGAGTGATGAGGGCTAGTAGCCCAGTGAGTGATGAGGGCTGAGAGCCTAGTGAGTGATTGTTGTCCTCAGAGGTTGTACTTGATTTCCATTTGTTGTTGTACTTGGTTGATATCTGTCATTGCTGTAAAATCTCTAAAAGATTTTTATCTACGGATTACATGAACAGGAACTATATAAAAATTGATTTGACATTAAACTGCTAGATTTGATAGCATGTCTATTCTTTGATGGAATTACTGGAAATGAACCATAACTGTGTAGCTCGTTTCTATCTTTAGTTCCTTATTTATTATTGTTACTTGCTGAGTTGGTTGTACTCATACCATACCCTGTACTTCTTGTGCAGATCCATGTATTTTCGGACATAGCGGGTATTGATTCTTCCATACAGCTAATTTTCAGGAGATTTTGAGGTAGCTGCCGTATTTCGCAGACCTTGTCTCTCCTTCTTTATCTCCTTGTTTACTGTATTTGGTTTCAGACTATTATAGACCGTATTTTCCAGACTTATATTCATATTAGATGCTCATGTACTTAGTGACACCAGGTTTTGGGGAGTGTTCGTGTCAATATTTATGGGATTTTGTATTGTATTAAATTATTATTTTTTCAAACTTAAGAGAAATGGTGGTTTATTGAGATTATCGACTTGCCTGGTATTGAGATAGGCGCTATCATGACAGGTTGGGATTTTTGGGTCGTGATAAGTTGGTATCAGAGCCTAGGTTACATAATTCTCCCGAGTCATGAGCAGGTTTAGTAGAGTCTTGCGGATCGGTACGGAGACGTCTGTACTTATGTTCGAGAGGTTGCGGAACCCTTAGGAAAATTTCACTTTCTTATATTCTGTCGTGCGAATTTGTTGATTCTGGAAACTAAATTTCTGCTATTATATTCTCTCACAGATGATGAGGACATGTACTACCAGATCGGATGGTCAACTACCAGTGCCACCAGTCAGGGCCGCGAGGCCGAGGCCGAGGTAGAGGTCGAGGTGTAGCTCGTACCACAGTTGGAACAGCACATGTAGTACCACCAGTTGCTCCAGCTTAGGAGCAGATTCTGGATATAGATGGGCCGACAGGATTAACCCAGGCACCAGTTGTGCCCATTGAGATTCCGGGCCTTCAGAAGACTTTGGCCCAGATATTGGCAGCTTGCACTGCTCTTGCTCAGGTGGTTTCGGCTCAGGCCGCACCTGCCACTTCTCAGGCCGGGGGAGGTACTCATACCCCTGTTGCCCGTACTCTAGACCAGGTAGTACAGGGACTTTAGATACTGGGAGCACTACCAGCCCAGCCGGTTGTAGCTGCTCAGGCCCCAGTAGTTCCTGTTATGGCAGAAGATGAGCAGAGGAGACTTGAGAGATTTGAGAGGCTTCGACCTCCACCATTTAGCGGTACTGAGTCAGAGGATGCTCAGGGTTTTCTGGATAGGTGCCAACGGATGCTTCGGCCAGTAGGTATTCTAGAGACCAGTGGGGTCTCATTCACTACTTTTCAGTTTTCGAGGGCTGCACTCAGATTGTGGGAGACTTACGAGAGGCGTAGGCCTGTTGGTGTAGCACCCCTTACTTGGCACCAGTTCTCTGTGGTCTTTTTGGAGAAGTTCGTGCCTCAGTCACGCAGAGAGGAGCTGCGCAGGTAGTTTGAGCAGCTTCGCCAGGGTGATGTGTCAGTGACGCAGTAAGAGATGAGAATTTCTGAGTTGGCTCGTCACGCAGTCTGGTTAGTTCCCGCTGATAGGGAGTGGATTAGGAGGTTCATTGATGGCCTCACATATCATCCGCGGTTACTTATGACTAGGGAGAGAGTATCTGGTGCTACTTTTGATGAGGTAGTGGACATTGCTCGGCAGATAGAGATGGTTTGTAGCCAGGAACGTGGAGAGAGAGAGAGAGAGAGAGGCTAAGAGGCCTAGTTGTCCAGGTGATTACAACGGTGTTCCTTCAAGGGGTCAGTTTTACCACGGTAGGGGTTGTTCTTATAGACACACTCAGACGAGTCGTCCAGCTCATCGTAGTGCATTAACTAGCCATGGTTCTTACAGTGCTCACTCAGGCCAGTCTTCATGCAGTGCACTACCAGCGCAGAGTTCTCATCTTGCCTCGTCCGCACAGGCTTCTGCAGGTCATTCCTCGGGTTATCAGCAGCAGCAGTTCCGTCAGAGGAGGGGTTGTTTCGAGTGCGGAGAATTTGGTCATTTTAAGAGAGAGTGTACTAGGCTGTTGAGTGGGGCTCCACAATAGAGTTCTCGACCGACGGCACCAGCACCAGCAGTTACACCACCTGTCCTACCATCTCGGGGTGGGGGTCAGGCAGCTAGGGGTCGCCCAAGAGGGGGAGGCCAATCAGGAGGCGTGTAGGCTCGATTCTATGCTTTTCCTGCCAGGCCAGATGCTATTGCCTCAGACGCAGTGATCACATGTATTGTTTCAGTGTGCCACAGGGAGGCTTCTATATTATTTGACCCTTGTTCCACTTATTCATATGTATCATCATATTTTGCTCATTATCTGGATATGCCCTGTGAGTCCTTAGTTTCACTTGTTTGTGTATCTATATCGATGGGCGATATTATTACTGTGGATCGTGTGTATCGGTCGTGTGTGGTAACTATTGGGAAACTGGAAATTAAAGTTGATCTCTTATTACTCGGTATGGTTGATTTCGATATAATCCTGGGTATGGATTGGTTGTCTCCATGTCATGCTATTCTAGACTGTCACGCAAAAATCGTGACGTTGACGATGCCGGGGTTGCCAAAGGTTGAATGGAGGGGTTCTCTAGATCTTGTTCCTAGTAGGGTAATTTCTTATTTGAAGGCTCAACGTATGGTTGGAAAGGGATGCTTGTCATATTTGGCTTTTGTGAGAGATGTTGAAGCGAATACTCCTATTATTGATTTAGTACCGGTCGAGCGAGACTTTCCGGATGTATTTCCTGCAAATCTGCCGGGTATGCCACCTAACAAAGATATTGATTTCGGTATTGACTTGGTGCAGGGCACCCAGCCTATTTCTATTCCTCCGTATCGTATGGCACCAGCAGAGTTAAAAGAATTGAAAGAACAACTTCAGGAACTCCTTGAAAAGGGGTTTATTAGGCCTAGTGTGTCACCTTGGGGTGCACCAGTTCTGTTTGTGAAAAGAAATATGGCACTATGCGGATGTGCATTGACTATAGGCAGTTGAACAAAGTGATGATCAAGAATAAATATCCTTTATCGCGTATTGATGACTTATTTGACCAGCTTCAGGGAGCGAGGGTGTTCTCAAAAATTGATTTGAGATCTGGGTATCACCAGTTGAAAATTCGGGATTCAGATATTCTGAAGACGGCATTCAGAACTCGTTATGGCCACTATGAATTTCTTGTGATGTCTTTTGGGCTAACCAATGCCCCGGCAGCATTTATGCATTTGATGAATAGTGTATTTCAGCCATATCTTGATTTATTCGTCGTAGTTTTTATTGATGATATTCTGGTTTACTCACGTAGCCAGGAGAAGCATTCACAACACTTAGGCATTGTATTACAGAGGCTGAGAGATGAGAAACTTTATGCCAAATTCTCTAAGTGTGAGTTCTGGCTTAGTTCGGTGGCATTCTTGGTTCATATAGTGTCCAGTGAAGGAATTAAGGTGGATTCGAAGAAAATAGAGGCAATTCAGAATTGGCCCAGACCATCCTCAGTTACTGAGATTCAGAGTTTTCTCGGCTTGTCCAGTTATTATCGTCGTTTCGTGGAGGGTTTCTCGTCTATTGCATCACCTATGACTAAATTGACCCAGAAAGGTGCTCCGTTCAGGTGGTCGATGAATGTGAAGAGAACTTTCAGAAGCTCAAGACAGCTTTGACTACAGCTCCAGTATTGGTGTTGCCTATAGGTTCAGAGTCTTATACTGTGTATTGTGACACGTCACGTATTGATCTCGGCGCAGTGCTGATGTAGGATGGTAGGGTGATTGCTTATGCGTCCAGACAGTTAAAGGTACATGAGAAGAATTATCCAGTCCACGATCTTGAGTTAGTAGCTATTGTTCATGCCTTGAAAATTTGGCGGCATTACTTGTACGATGTCCAGTGTGAGGTATATACCGATCATCAGAGTCTACAACATTTGTTTAAACAGAAGGATCTTAACTTGTGGCAGCGAAGGTGGTTGAAGTTGCTTAAGGATTATGATATCACCATTCTGTATCATCCTGGAAAGGCCAATGTGGTGGCCGATGCCTTGAGTCGTAAGGCGGAGAGTTTGGGCAGCTTAGCATACTTACCGGTAGCAGAGAGGCCTTTAGCCTTGGATGTTCAGGCCTTGGCTAAACAGTTTGTTAGGTTGGATATTTCCGAGCCGAATCGAGTTTTGGCATGTGTGTTTTCTCAATCTTCTTTATATGATCGCATCAGAGAGCGCCAATATGATGATCCACATCTGCTTGTCCTTAAGGACACCGTTCAACACGGTGATGCCAAGGAAGTCACTATTGGAGATGACGGTGTATTACGGATGCAGGGCAGGCTATGTGTGCCTAATGTGGATGGTTTGCGTGAACTGATTCTCCAGGAAGCTCACAATTCGTGGTACTCTATTTATCCAGGCGCCGCGAAGATGTATCAAGATTTGAGACATCATTATTGGTGGAGGCGGATGAAGAAAGATATAGTTGGGTTTGTATCTCGGTGTTTAAATTATCAACAGGTAAAGTACGAGTATCAGAGACCGGGTAGATTGCTACAGAGACTTAAAATTTCGGAGTGGAAGTGGGAGCGTATTACCATGAACTTCGTAGTTGGACTCCCACGGACTTTGAGAAAGTTTGATGCTGTTTGGGTGATAGTAGATCGGTTGACCAAATCTGCGCATTTTATTCCAGTCGGTACTAATTATTCTTCGGAGCGGTTAGTTGGGATTTATATTCGCGAGATTGGTTGCCTACACGGTGTGCCGGTGTCTATTATTTTAGATCGGAGTACGCAGTTTACCTCACAGTTTTGGAGGGGAGTGCAGCGAGAGTTGGGCACACAGGTTCAGTTGAATACAGCATTTCACCCTCGGATGGACGGACAGTCCGAGCGCACTATTCAGATATTAGAGGATATGCTACGCATTTGTGTCATTGATTTTGGGGGTTCATGGGATCAATTTCTGCCACTCGCGGAGTTTGCTTACAATAATAACTACCAGCCAAGCATTCAGATGGCTCCGTATAAAGCTTTGTACGGGAGACGGTGCCGATCTCCGGTAGGTTGGTTTGAGCCGGGTGAGGTTAGGCTATTGGGTACTGACTTGGTTCAGGATGCTTTAGAGAAGATCAAAGTGATTCAGGAATGGCTTGGCATGGCATAGTCTAGACAGAAGAGTTATGCCAATAGAAAGGTTCGTGATGTTGTTCACATGGTGGGGGAGAATGTTCTGCTCAAGATTTCTCCCATGAAGGGTGTGTTGAGGTTCGGGAAGAAGGGCAAGTTGAGCCATCGGTATATTGGGCCTTTTGAGATATTTAAGAAAATTGAAGAGGTGGCTTATGAACTTTCTTTGCCACCTAGTCTATTAGGTGTTCATCCAGTGTTCCATGTATCCATGCTCCGAAAGTATGTCGGGGATCCGTCTCATATTCTGAATTTCAGTACAGTATAGTTGGATGGTAATTTGACTTATGATGTGGAGACGGTGGCTATTTTAGACCGGCAGGTTCGAAAGCTGAGGTCAAAGAACATAGCATCAGTAAAGGTATAGTGGAGAGGCCAGCCAGTCGGAGAAGCTACTTGGGAGATTGAGCAGGAGATGTGGAGCAAATATCCACACTTATTTGAGACTCCAGGTATTATTCTAAACCCGTTCGAGGACGAACGTTTGTTTAAGAGGGGAGAATGTAACGACCCGGTCGATCGTTTTGAGTATTATTATCCCGTTTCTCCATTTACTGCTTAATTTATGCTTTACAGTTATTTTATGACTTGTCGGGGTAGTTGGTTCGGGTTCGAAAGGAATTCGGAGTGAAATGAGACACTTAGTCTCATAATTGAAAATTGCAAGTTAGAAAAGTGACTGAATGTGGACATATGTGTAAACAACCTCGGATTTAAATTTTGATGATTACAATAGCTCCGTATGGTGATTTTGGATTTAGGAGCATGTCCGAAAAATTATTTGGAGGTCCGTAGAGGAATTAGGCTTGAAATGCCGAAAGTTTAATTTTTGGAAAGTTTGACCGGGGAGTTGACTTTCGATATCGGGGTCGGAATCTGATTCTGAAAATTGGAATACCTATGTTATGTCATTTATGACTTGTGTGCAAAATTTGAGGTCAATCGGACGTGATTTGATAGGTTCCGGAGTCGTTTGTAGAAATTAGAAATTTCAAAGTTCATTAGGCTTGAATTGGGATGAATTTCAAGGTTTTAGCGTTGTTTTAGGAGATTTGAGGATTCGACTAAGTTCGTATGATATTTTAGGACTTGTTGGTATATTTGGTTGAGGTCCCGAGGGGCTCGGGTGAGTTTTGGATGGTTAACGGATCATTTGTGGTCTTGGTTTGATTACTGATATCTACTGCTGCATTTTTCAGATTTTCTCTTTCGCGTTCGCGAGTGGGCCCTCGCGTTCGTGAAGAGGAATTTAAGGCAGGCAGGATTTACTCTTTGCATTCGCGAGGGGGTCTCACATTCGCGAAGAGGAGCTGGGTTGTGCATCGCGTTCGCATTTGGGGTATCGCGTTCGCGAAGGGAAAATAGTGGGTATGGGATTTTTGCCTTCGCGTCCGCAAAGGGGAGCTCGCATTCGCGAAGAAGGGCTCTGTAAAGCATCGCGTTCGCGAAGAACAAATGTTGGGAAGCACATTTTGTGCTTCGCGAACGCGAGGGACCTGTCGCGTTCGCGAAAAGGAGAGGTCTGGACAAAGAGTTTAAATTCTCAAAATGGGACTTCGTCCCATTTTCAGTTTTTGACGGATTTGAGCTCGGGAAGAGGCGATTTTCGGGAGTTTTTCAAGGAAAACAATGGGGTAAGTGTTCTTAACTCAATATTGATTAAATTACCCGAATCCATGGTTGTTTTTATTATTTAATTGGCGAATTAAGTTGGAAAAGTTTGAAAACCCTCTTAGTTTAAATTGAAGATTTGAGGGTCGAGTTGGGGTCGGATTTTGATAAAATTGGTATGGTTAGACTCGTGGTTGAATGAGTTTCCGAATTTTGTAACTTTTGTTGAGTTCCGAGACGTAGGCCCCACGGGCAATTTTTAAGCTAAATTTGGAATTTTTATGAAAAATAGCATTTTCTTATGGAGTTAATTCCAATAAATTTTATTGACTGAAATGAATTATTTGTGACTAGATACGAGGCATTCGGAGGTCGATTTGCGAGGCAAAGACATAGCACAGTAAAGAATTTCACGCTCTAAGGTAAGTAACAGTTTTAAATCTGATCCTGAGGGTATGAAATCCCGGATTTTGGTATCATGTGATTATTTTTTAGGTGACGCACATGCTAGGTGACGGGCGTGTGGGCGTGCACCGAGGGGATTGTGACTTGGTCCGTCCTGAAAAGCTGTAAAGTTGAATAATTTGTTGTTAGCTATATGCTCTCTATGTGTTGATAAAATTTGACTGTAAATCATGTTAGAAATCATGCTTAGGCTATGTGATAGTAATGTTGGGACCCACAGAGGTCGCGTACTTGTTGAATTGCCTGCTAAATGCTATATGTACTCAGTCTCAGCTTTTACTTGCACATTTTATCTCAGTTTCTGTTATTATTATTGATACATCATATTATTATTGTTTGGGCTGAATTCATGATTATTAAGAGTCCGAGAGACTGGAGAGATTTATGACTGAGTGAGGCCGAGGGCCTGATTGTGAGATATTGATACTATAGCACGTAAGTTGTCCGTGCAGCACGTGAGTTGGCCGTGCATATCCTTATATTATACCATAGCACGTGAGTTGGCCGTGCAGCAAGTGAGTTGGCCGTACGGATCCATCCTTATATTATACTATAGCACGTGAGTTGGTCGTGCAACACGTGAGTTAGCTGTACGGATCCTTATATCATACTATAGCACGTGAGTTGGCCGTGCAACACGTGAGTTGGCCGTGCAGATCCAGATAGTTATATTATGGCACGTGAGTTGTCCGTGCAGCACGTGAGTTGTCCGTGCAGATTATAGCGCTTGGGCTGTAGGTGCCCTTCCGGAGTCTGTACACCCCCAGTGAGTGCGGATACCCATTGAGAGTGAGTGATGAGAGCTGGGAGCCCAGTGAGTGATGAGGGCTGGGAGCCCAGTGATAGATGAGGGCTGAGAGCCCAGTGAGTGATTGTTGTTCTCAGAGGTTGTACTTGATATCTATTTGTTGTTGCACTTGGTTGATATCTGTCATTGCTGTGAAATCTCTAAATGATTTTTATCTACGGATTACATGAACAGGAACTGTATAAAAATTGATTTGACATTAAACTGCTAGATTTGATAGCATGTCTATTCTTTGATGGAATTACTGGAAATGAACCATAACTGTGTAGCTCGTTTCTATCTTCAGTTCCTTATTTATTATTGTTACTTGCTGAGTTGGTTGTACTCATACTACACCCTGGACTTCGTGTGCAGATCCATGTGTTCTCGGACATAGCGGGTGTTGATTCTTCTATACAGCTGATTTTCAGGAGATTTTGAGGTAGCTGCCGTGTTTCGCATACCTTGTCTCTCCTTTTCTATCTCCTTGTTTAATGTATTTGGTCTCAGACTATTATAGACCGTATTTTCTAGACTTGTATTCATATTAGATGCTCATGTACTCAGTAACACCAGGTTTTGGGTAGTGTTCGTGTCAGTATTTATGAGATTTTGTATTGTATTAGTGGGGAAACACTTGATTAAGAATTTCCTTGCTAGATCATCCCAAGTGTGGATTTAGTTCGCGGGCTCCTTTTGCAACCATTCCTTAGCTTCTCCAAACAGTGAAAAGGGAAATAGTGTCAGCCTGACATAGTCCTTGGAAACGTTCGGATAATTGTAAGTGTCCGTAATTTCCAAGAAGTTCTGAATGTGCCTCTGTGGGTCTTCATGAGATAGACCCACATACTGCCATGTGGACTGAATCAGTTGTACCATGTACTGTTTGAGTTCGAAATGCCCCGTGATATCAGGCTTCACAATAGCCTGAGTCATATTCGCAAGATTGGGCCTTGCGGCTTCTATCACCGCACGCTCTTCATTACCTGCCATCTCTATTGGTTGTGGTTGAACTACAATGTCCAACTCTCCCTCTATTCTAGTTCTTGTTTCGACTTCCCTCCTCACTCTATGAAGTGTTCGTTCAATTTCAGTATCAAAAGGAAGGAGGTTGTTTGCACTTCTACTCCTCCGCATTCAAGAGAAGATCCTGCGTTAACACAAACAAGGCAAACTGAAAATTATACACTTGAACAAATAACTAATAAAAGCTTAACTCAGTCAAGTAGCTAATTTCTAAGTCCCCGGCAACGGCGCCAAAAACTTGTTGCGACCAAACACACTCACGCAAGTATACGTGGTCGTCAAGTAATAGAGTAGTGAATAAAGTATCATTCCCACGAAGACTTATGATTAACTTTTGACTAATTCAAACTCAAATAGCTTATCGATTCAAGCGATTTCTTATAAAATAGATAATTTTCTAATTTACTACCTAAAACTATCAAGTAATAAAATACTAGAAACCAACACAACACTTAAATAGTTTTGAATAACAATCAATAGGAGATAATATTCCAGGGTCACGGGTTATCTAACAATCATGTTGCATTCTTAGCTTAAAATAACTAATTGATTTATCTGGATAGTTGATTGACAGGGTTGATATTACTCATAAGAATCTGTCGAGTCCTTACTCGCCTATTTAAGCTAACTTAATGCCTATATGTCTATGGAATTAAGATTAACAAGAACGCATTTACAATTCCTGTATTGCAACCGAGCAAGGCAATTAGGTATATGTCTATTCTAATTGCGAATCCGTTCCCCGATGCCCGGGGTTTAAGAACTTGCTCTATTTAATTCTATATACAAACTAGAGTTCCCACATTCGAGTTCAACTCTAGATTCGTAGATAGTATTTCACTGTTAGCTACTCAGCAAAATAATTAAAAACAGAATTAAATAAACAACCCAATATGATAAAATTAACTTCCTCAAATTAAACTTCAAACATCAACATTCATGTATACCCATGACCCTAGAACAATAGGTTTCTTAGCCACTCATGTTCATACAATCATCAAAAATAATATTTTCAAACATAAAATCAATGAATACTAGGAAAGGGATGAAAGAATTGATCAAATCCTTGCTTTCGAGTGTTTGGCGCCTCCCTCTTCTCTCTAAATCACGTCCTCCCCTCAAAAATAGGTTTAGGTTGGCTTTTATATGAGTTGGGGGCGTCTAGGGGTCGAAATAACCGAGTCCTAGTCGAAAAAGGACACTTTCCCGTCTTGAGCGTCCAGGGCAGCGTGGGGCGCTGGCCCTGGCGATCAAACATTTTGGCTGCTGTAAATTGCGCCACAGCCAGCGTCCCACGCTGGCTGTAGCCCTCAAATCTCCCTTTTTGCGATTTTGTCCCGATTTTGCTCCAATTCGCGCCCTTTCGTCCCAAATTGCATCCGAATGATTCCTACACATAGAAATACCAAAATTTAGCACAAATAATCATATTAAACATCTCAAATCGTCGAGACATGAGTAAAATGTGAGGCGATATATATCAAAATATGCATACATTAAGCCGATTATCAAGACCATTGGTGCATTTTGTTTTAAGACTATCTTTTATTTTATTTATACTCTTTAATTGTATTTTCGCAGGAAAATAACTAACTGATATCGGTCGGTTATATTAAAAAATAAAATTACCGATCGAATTCGGTCGCTTTTTAAAATGACCGGCCAAATTAACTGAGCGATTTTGGTCGTTTTTTTAATATTAATTTTAATTTATTTGAAATGAAAAAACTCAAAAATAGTTTCCCGCATTTTTGTGCCAAAAAAACCGACCAAAGTTGATCGGTTTCGTAAAAAAAAAATTATTTTGAAAAACCGACCGACTTCTAGTAGTGTACACATGTGAAATAACTACATAAATATATGCAAGTTTCCTTTCTAGAAATAATATACTCATACATACTTATAACTTCAATCATAGATATATATTTTCAAACCAAAAATCAATGAAAGTTGCACCTATATTTTTTTGTTATACACAAATTAAAGGATTAAAATAAAAAGAGAGTCCCAGCAGTACAACAAAAAAATGCATAAAGTAAATCAGTGATGTCTTTTGGCGATACTTCCTGCCACCGATTTTTATTCAACTTTCTGCATCTTCTTATTATAAACCTATGTGTATGTTTTTTGTTTGTATGTTTTATTCATCACACATATAAAGACCTTAAGTTTGAATGAATTAATAGCATCTGATTCTGAATTGCCTCTTTATTTACTTATCAGTAGAGGAAAAATAACTCCTTCATAGAGTTTAATTTGTTAAAATCCAAGAAACATTACAAAATGAGTTTATTATAGCATCGATCTTCGCACTAAACGTCAAATGCAGAAAATAAAGTTTCTTCTTTTTTATTATATCGAAAAAACAGCCAATTTAAACCAATATGAAATGAGTCAACCACAAAAAACGAAAAAGGAAAAGAAAATACAGCGAGTGTCTTGTGTCAAGCTCATCACTTCATGACTTGCCTCATTACTGTCAATCATTCTCATTGCGATGCGTCTTTTTATTTTACGCTTCATCTGCATCTAAATAATCCAAATAAAATAGTCAACATTCACTATCTTTAAATGATAAACTTCTAATAAGCAGAACATATGGAAAAGAAAGAAAGTAAGAAAACCTTGAAGTTCAGAAACTGCCAATAAGAACTTTTGCCTTTTTTCATTTTGTACTTCCTCTGCATCCCACAAAACTAACCAGAGTAGTCAATTTTCACTATTCTAATCATAAAATTAGTATAAAGCAGAATATATATAAAAAAAGAAAGCAGACCTTGAAGTTGCAAAAGATTCAAAGAGAGACCTTCCGTTGAGAGACGAAAGCAACGCAGTTCTATTGACTGTTAGGTGCGCTTAAATAGGAACAAAGAATGGTTAGATATCAGAATTGACTGACTTTTGAAATCCAGTGTAAATGACCTTGTTAAATATGGGAAGGGAAAAAGACGTTTCAAATATTTGAAGAGCACCTTTTAGTGATGACTGTTTTCCAAAACGCATGGATAAAGTTGTAACCTATAGAATCTGTAAGGTCACATCTTTTAGAGAAAAAGAAATAACTAAGGGGAAATATGAGAAAAAATGCCAAAAAAATGAGAGAAGAGATAAATAGTAATCCTAGCTTAAGAGGGATGCCATGTCAACATTCTTTTACCCTCCTTATATTTATTTATATATATATATATATATATATATATATATATATATATATATATATATATATATATATATATATATATATATAGATAGATAGATAGATAGATAGATAGATAGATAGATAGATAGATAATTTTTGAAAAAAATAATAATAAAAATATCCAAAAATACCCAATAGTAATGTATAGAATGAATAAATTTTATCTAACTGCCCTGAATAAACATTACCATAGGTGACACTAACATGGACCAATCAGAAGAGGTAGAGCCACAGTGTCGGCTACAGGTTCGACTGAACCCAGTAGCTTTTATTAATTTAGAACCCAATAACTTAAAAATATTAGAATCTCGAACCTATAAGCTTGAAATCCTGCCTCCGCCATCTGCCAATAAGTTTTTGTCACAATAATATTATTTTAATTTAATTTCACTTCATTGTTTCCCCTATTAACCAACCAACTTATCGACATAAATTATAGATACGGTGTAAAATTTAGATAAATTCAAATCTGGATCTTGTATGATTTAAATTCGAGAAGGAGGAGTTGCTTTATATCAAGGGATGCACTTGATAAACAAAGGGATCTTTATACAAATAATCGGTTACGTTCATTGTTTACTTTTTCTAGGTATATACATTAATTATGCATAATTATACACATATATTACATAAATTATACCTCTACTGACTATTTTTTAATTTAAGTGGTTGAGTGGACGATTATTTGAGTTAATTCTTCGTGAACAAAAACGTAAAAGTTCTGCTTTTTATCAACAAGAAAAATTCAGAATTTATCGAATGAATGTTTCGCTTTTTCAAGGATCAACTGGAAAAGTAACCAAGACCTTTGGGCTTCACGATTTTTGCACTTTGAAAAATTCAGAATTTATCGAATGAATGTTTCGCTTTTTCAAGGATCAACTGGAAAAGTAACCAAGACCTTTGGGCTTCAAGATTTTTGCACGAAAAAGTGACATTGTACGGGCGCTATCAAATTAATAGCTTAATATATATATACATTTATGTATATCACGTACAAAAAATATATAAATTTTATATACTTTTACGGTTATCGAATGTACATGGTTTCAGCCACGGGCTAATAATGATCGTTGCCCTTTTTGCTTTCATGGACTCGGCCCAAACTCTAACATGCATTAGCTTTGTATACTAATAATATCTTGTTTAGTACACTATTTGAACTTATGCATTAGTTATGCACCTTATTTGGTATTATCCTATGCATAACTAATGCATAAGAAATCATGGTATTAACAATGCAATGGTTTTTAATGCATGTATTAGCTTAGTTAAAGATAAAATTGTCCTTCAAAATTTATGCTTGATTAAAATATGTTATTATATTTATGCAAGTTTGAAATGATTCAAGAAAGTGGGAAATAAAATCATATCCCTAGTAAGTAAATAAATACTTAGCATATATTATTTTTTATAAATAAATATTTAGTTCTATACTACAATATAGGCAGACAAATCAAATAATTTTTTTAAATCCTTTTTCATAAAAAAATATTCCTCAACATATGTTTCTTTTAAAAGATAAAGTGATGGACTAGTTATGAGGGTAGTTTTGTAAACAAACAATCTTTTAGAAATTGTGTTATGCTTTAATACATCAAATCAAACAATATATAAGAAATATGTCAGCATAACTAATACCAGCATTACTAATACCACATTCAACATTATTACTTCACCTGCTGACAGTTCAAACACCGAGTCACATACCCCACAATATCTTTCTTCATTCTTCTCCACTAGTAGTGTTGTTTCAAAACATAGTATATCTTCTCGATGCCAAGATGAATGGAATACTGTGAACGATGGGCGCTCCCATAACCCATCAACATTGGGCAAACAAATCCTACCCTAAAGCCTCAACACCCCATTTATACACTCTACCAAATGACCCCTAAATATTTGGTCTCCTTTCTGTTTGTCAATTCGAAGTCTCGAACATAGGTATGGTACCTACACGCAATGGTAGCTGGATGGAGGCAACAAATTAGGATGAAAGCCACAAATGTTTCAGTGGGCTTAAACATCAAACCAAGTAGGCCCAAAACGAAAGCAAATGGCCCAAAAAGAATCATCCATATTGAAGAATTAACTCAGATAGTTGCTCACCTAATCTCTTAAACTTAAAATAGTTGGCGGATATATAATTTATGGATAATTTATGCATAAATATATATAATCTATGTATATCGACTAGAAAAAATAAATATTAAATATGGCCGACTATTTGAGTAACAATCTCGTATACCTTTTGGTCCAACACGAATGGTATTTTACAAGCATCCAAATCAGAAAGTGTCGAGCCTTCTAATCAAGTGGTTGAGTTATTTTCTAAAATTGAATATTTGAAGAATGACAGTTTGACGATAGCCTAAACATAGAACCAATCATATATAGGAGCGATCCAGATTTCAAAAGCTAAGTGTTTTAGGTTTAGAATGATCCTAAATGTATATCTGACTATGTTTCAGTTTCGTAGTATGTGAAAGATTGAAGAAGGGAATTTTGCAGAATTTTTTGTCTATTCTTTCATTCACTGTACAGATATTTATACATGTATTTGTTGTAAAAGAAAATTATAAAATAAAATTACTCTATACAGTTGTCTAATTCCTATTGTCGATGTCTATATGGGTCGTTTGGTAGGGTGTATAAGAATAGTGCGGAATAAGGTGTATTAGTAATGCATGGGTTAGTAATGCATGGGTTAGTTATGCATATATTATTTCTTATCTACTGTTTGGTGTGGTGTATTAAAATTATAATGCATTGCATAATTTTTAAGAAAAAGAGTTGTTTATAAAAATGCCCTCCATATTCTCAAGCTTTAAGAGACTTTAAGGATAATTTTGTCTTTAACCAACCTAATGCATGCATTAGTAGCCTTGGTATTACTAATGCCATGATTTTCTATGCATTACTTATACATAGGATAATACCAAGTATGATGTATAACTAATACAAGTATTAGTTATACGTAGGTTGAAAAAAATATATCAAACAAGGTATTAATAATGCATAGAGCTAATGCTTGCATTATTTTTTCTAATACCTCCTACCAAACGGCCCCTAGTCTCTAAGACTAGGTAAGCCTATCAACATGCGGAATAATAAAAATAACAATTAAAAACTTTTAAAATCTCAACCTCTCATTGCATAAAGAAATTTCCAAAATCCGGTGAAATACAAGTCACAAGCTTTAATTAAAGAAGTAGTACGAATATCTTTATACATAAGAGTCTAATGTGAATCGGGAAAATAACATTATAAGAATAAAAGGGGACTCCGAGGTCTGCGTACGCTGACAGATATACCTTGAAGTCTCTGCGTTCAGCTAGCTCACTGATACCTGGTCTGATAGGAAGTACCTGGATCGGTACAAAAAGATGTGCAAAAGTGTAGTATGAGCACACCACAGCGGTACCTAGTAAGTGTCAAGCCTAACCTCGGTAGAGTAGTGACGAGGTCAGGTCAGGGCCCTACTGGAATTAATAAGAGTAGGGCGAAAAGAGTAACAATATAATAACAATAATGACAATGGAAATGAATCATGTAAGAAACATGTCAAAATTTAACTACACAGAATAAGGGTAATATCTCATAGAAAGGAAATCATGAACTTTTATAATTAAAGAAATCACGAAATAACCGAAAGTAAGTGCAGCCATAAAGAAATATCATCAAGGGCACTCCCGAGGTACCGCCTTGTAGTCCCAAATCATAAATAAATTCACAATATCTCATTTTCTTATATCACCGCGGCAGCCTTACACATTTAATTTTAAAGAAAAATATTTTTTTCGAAATAGCATCCCGCGTTTTAGCCACTTTTATCATACCGCATGACTTCTAGTAGTTCTCCTACTAGCCGCGGGTATCAAGCCACTCTTATCTCACCGCATGTGTTTCAACCCCCTGACCTTATACCACCGCATGTGTATCAATATCACAATTTGCACCTCAAGTGCCCGAATATTTTAACTTGCCAAAATAAATCAACAACAACAATAATTTCCATAATAAGGAGCCCACTGCTCAATCACAATGAGTATAAAATCTCACAAAATATTTAGGAATAAATAACTCAGCAAAATAAAATTTCACAATTTTTAACATGTTGCCTCAATACCAAAATTTGAAATAAATGTTGAATACTTCATATTAATAATAATTAGGTTAAGAAATTTCACCTTCGATTAATGAACACAATAAAAGAAACAAGTTTTAAACTAAACAAGTAAAGCAATTAGCAAGAAATGGTTAGACAATTTTTAAGAATATAAAATAATTCAATGATGATGAATATAATATGATAAAATAATTTAATTAATATGCAACAGTGATTTACACAATTTAAAAACATAACCTTCCATATTTAGTCCGTGTACACACTCGTCACCTTGTGTACACGACTTTCAACACATTGCAATTATCACATCAATACCAATCCTAGAAAAATTTCTCCCACACAAGGTTAGACAAGTCACTTACCTCGATTTGCTCCAATTTAATCCACTAGTAGGCCTTTTCCTCGATTATCCAACTCTGAATGACTCGAATCTAGCCAAAATAATTCGATACAATCAACAAAAATTATAGGAATCAATTTCATAAGAACATACTATATTTTTCAATAAAATTCGAAATTATCTCAAAAATTGCATGTGGAGCCCACGTCTCGGAATCCAGCGAAAGTTACGAAATATGAACGCCCATTCAACCACGAGTCTAACCATACCAAAATTACTAAATTCTGATAAAAATTCTGCCCTCAAATCCTCAAATTTATCCAAGAGGGTTTTCAAACTTTTCCAACTTAATTCACCAACTAAATAATAAAAACAGTGATGGATTCAGGTAATCTAACCAAAATTCAGTTAAGAATACTTACCCCGATATTTTTCTTGAAAATCTCCCAAAAATCGCCTCTTACCGAGCTCTAATTTGTCAAAAATAAAAAATAGGACGAAATTCTATTTTCAAAACTTAAACTTTCTGCCCAAGCTTTTTCTTCTATGCGATCGCGGCCAAAGGCAGGCGATCGCGAAGAACAAAATAAGGTTACCTAGAATTAAGCTTATGCGATCGCGGATGGAGTAACGCGATCGCCAAGAACAAATCTCCATTGCCCAAAATTGACACTATGCGATCGCGGATAACTCCACGCGATCGCGAAACACAGCATTCCCAGACCTACGCGATCGTGGACTCGTCCACGTGATCGCGAAGGGTTAAGCGCGTGGACCAGCTTCTGCCTCGTTACCTCTTCGCGAACGTGGTCTTAGCCACGCGTTCGCATAGCACAGCTTGCCAAACCTACGCGATCGCGGATTTGCCCACGCGATTGCATAGCACAAATTTTCCAGCTGCCCAATTAAGTCTACGCGATCGCGGACCTTCTCATGCGATCGCATATAAGGAAATCAGACACAAGATTTCAGCAACTCTAAGTGTAAATTTTTGGTCCGTTAATCATCCGAAATTCACCCGAGGCCCCAGGGACCTCAACCAAATATACCAACAAGTCCTAAAATATTATACGAACTTAGTCAAAACTTCAAATCACATCAAACAATGCTAGAAATACGAATCACACCCCAATTCAAGCTTAACGGGAACTAACAAATTTCAACTTCTATATTCGATGCTGAAACCTATCAAATCAATTCCGATTGACATCAAATTTTGCAACAAGTCATAAATGACATAACAGAGTTATTCCAATTTCTGAAATCAAATTTCGATCCTGATATCAAAAAGTCAACTCCCCTATCAAACTTCTAAACTTAAATTTCCCATTTTCGCCATTTCAAGCCTAATTTAGCTACGGACCTCAAAATAAATATCCAGATACACTTCTAAGTATGAAATCACCATACGGAGCTATTGGAATTATTAAAATTCCATTCCGGAGTCGTTTACACCTTTTTCATCATTCGGTTAATTATTTCAACTTAAGACTTTAACTTAGGGACTATGTGTCTCATTTCACTTCGAATCTAAAAATCAAACACCCCGGCAAGTTACAACACCACGATATAACATAGAAAAAATATAATTTAGGGGATCGGGGTTAAAATACTCGTAACAACTGGCCGGATCGTTACATCATCCCCCTCTTAAATAAATTTTCATCGTCAAACGGGTTTAGAATTATACCTGGAGTCCCAAATAGGTGTGAATATTTTCTCCGCATCTCCCACTCAGTCTCCCAAGTAGCTTCTCTGACTGGCTGGCCTCTCCACTGCACTTTCACCGAAGCTATGTTCTTTGATCTCAGCTTTCGAACATGTCTGTCCAAAATAGCTACCGGCTCCTCAACATAAGATAGATCCTTGTCCAACTAGACTGAGCTGAAATCTAACACATGAGACGGATCACCGTGATGCTTCCGAAGCATGAAAACATGGAATACCGGATGAATTGCAGCTAGGCCAGGTGGCAATGCCAGCTTGTAAGCCACCTCACCAATCCTTTCAAGTATCTCAAAAGGTCTGATATACCTAGGCCTCAACGTGCCCTTCTTCCCGAACCTTATAACACCTTTCATGGGCAAAATCCGGAGCAAGACCCGCTCCCCAATCATGAATGCCACATCACGAACCTTCCAATCCACATAACTCTTCTGTCTAGATTGGGCTGCATGAAGTCGATCCTGAATCAATTTAACCTTTTCCAAAGCATCCTGAACTAAATCCGTACCTAATAGATTAGCCTCACCCGGTTCAAACCAACCCACCGGAGACCGACATCACCTTCCATATAAAGCCTCATACGGAGCCATCTGAATGCTCGACTGGTAGCTATTATTGTAGGCAAATTCTGCAAGTGGCAGGAACTGATCCCAAGAACCTCCAAAATCTATAGCACAAGCGCGAAATATATCCTCCAATATTTGAATAGTGCGCTCGGACTGTCCGTCTGTCTGAGGGTGAAACGTTGTACTTAAGTCAACCTATGTGCCTAACTCATGTTGTACAGCCCTCCAGACTCGCGACGTAAACTGTGTACCCCTGTCAGAGATGATGGATACTGGTACACCATGAAGCCTGACAATCTCGCGGATGTAGATCTTTGCTAACCGCTCCGCAGAGTAAGTAGTCACCACTGGAATGAAATGAGCCGACTTGGTCAATTTGTCTACAATCACCCAAACTGCATCAAACTTTTACTGAGTCCGTGGAAGCTCAACAATAAAATCCATGGTAATCCGCTCCCATTTCCACTCTGGAATCTCTAGCTTCTGAAGCAATCCATCTGGCCGTTGGTGCTCATACTTTACTTGTTGACAATTCAGGCACCGAGCTACATACTCCACTATGTCCTTTTTCATTCTCATCCACCAGTATTGCTTCTTCAAATCCTGATCATCTTCGCGGCACCTGGATGAATGGAATATCGCGAATTGCGAGCTTCTTGGAGAATCAACTCACGCAAACCATCTACATTGGGCACACACAGCCGACCATGCATCCTCAATACCCCATCATCCCCAAGATTAACATCACTGGCATCACCGTGCTGAACTGTGTCCTTCAGGACAAGCAAATGGGGATCATCATACTGGCGATCTCTAATGCGGTCATATAAGGAGGACTGATAAACCACACATGCCAGAACTTGATTGGGTTCCGAGACATCAAATCTAACGAACTATTTGGCTAAGGCCTGAACTTCCAATGCTAATGGCCTCTCTACTACCGGTAGATATGTTAAGCTGCCCAAACTCTCCGCATTTCGACTCAAGGCGTCGGCCACCATATTGGCCTTCCCTGGATGGTACAAGATGGTGATATCATAATCTTTGAGTAACTCTAACCACCTACGCTATCACAAATTGAGGTCCTTCTGTTGAACAGATGATGTAGACTCTGATGGTCGGTATAGACCTCACAATGGACACCGTACAAATAATGCTGCCAAATCTTCAAGGCATGAACAATAGCTGGTAAATCAAGGTCGTGGATAGGATAATTCTTCTTATGCACCTTTAGTTGTCTGGAAGTGTAGGTAATCACCCTACCATCTTACATTATCACCGCGCCAAGACCAATAACTGGAGATGGCTTGGGCCAACTCTGAACTGCCTCTATTTTCTTCAGATCCACCTTAATCCCTTCACTGGGGACTATGTGTCCCAAGAATGCTACCGAACTAAGCCAGAACTCACACTTAGAGAATTTGGCATAAAGTTTCTCCTCCCTCAGCCTCTGCAATACAATACCCAAGTATTGTACATGCTCCTCCTGGCTACGTGAGTACACCAGGATATCATCAATAAATACCATGACAAATAAATCAAGATAGGGCTGAAATACGATGTTCATCAAGTGCATAAATGATGATGGGGCGTTGGTCTGCCCGAATGAAATTACATGAAATTCATAGTGACCATAACGGGTCCTTAATGCTATCTTTAGAATATCCGAATCCCGAATATTTAACTGGTGATACCCAGACCACAAATCAATTTTTGAGAATATCTTGGCACCCTGTAGTTGATCAAATAAGTCATCAATACAAGTCAATGGGTACCTGTTCTTCACTGTAACCTTGTTCAGCTATCGATAATCAATACGCATACGAATGGAACCATCTTTCTTCTTTACAAACAATACTGTAGCACCCCAAGATGATACACTGGGCCGAATAAAACACTTATCAAGTAACTCATGTAGCTGTTCTTTTAATTCTTTCAATTATGCTGGGGCTATACGATATGGTGGAATAGAAATGGGCTGAGTGCTTGGTAATAAATCAATGCCAAAATCAATATCCTTGTCGGGTGGCATACCCGGAAAATCAGCTGGAAATACATCTGGAAAATCCCTCACTATCGGAACTGACTCTACGGTAGGACTATCAACACTGACATCTCTCACAAGGGCTAGATAAGCGTTGTACCCTTTTTCAACCATACGCTGGGCCTTTAAAT
This sequence comes from Nicotiana tabacum, assembly GCF_000715075.1. Taxonomy (NCBI): domain Eukaryota; kingdom Viridiplantae; phylum Streptophyta; class Magnoliopsida; order Solanales; family Solanaceae; genus Nicotiana; species Nicotiana tabacum. Next base: position 29,032,020 of record NC_134083.1, read on the forward strand.
ATGAAATTACTCTGCTGGAAACATAATCTAAGGCACCTCTACACAGTATACGTGGTATACCTGGCATAGCCAGTGTCACAGTTTTAGCGTGACAATCGAGAATAGCATGATGAGGTGACAACCAGTCCATGCCCAAAATAATATTAAAATCTATAATATTGAGCAACAATAGATCGACTCAGGTCTAAAAACCATTAATAATAATTAAGCACGACCGATACATACGGTCAACAATAATGGAATCTCCCACGGGTGTAGACACATGTACAAGAGAACTCAGAGAATCATGGAACACTCCCAAATATAGAGCAAAATAAGAGGACACATAAGAATAGGTGGAGCGTGGATCAAACAAGGTTGAAGCCTCTCTATGACAAACCAAAATAATACATGTGATGACTGAGTCGGATATAACTGCCTCAGTCCTAGCTGGAAGAGCATAATGTTTGGCCTGGCCTCCCCATCTAGGGAGACCTCTACCTACCCGACCTCCACCTCGAGCTGGTTGTGCAGGTGGAGTGGCAACTGGTGCAGTAACCATGGCCTGAGAAACCTAAGGGCCCTGTGGAATAGGTACGGCCTGAGAAATCTGTGGAGGTGCACCCCTCATGAGTCTAGGGCAACCCATCATTATATGACGAGTGTCACCACACTCAAAATAAGCCCTCGGAGGACATGGCTGCTGAGACTGGCTCGGGCCTGATCGGCTAGACTGACCGCTGAAAGCACCCCGTGCAGGAGGTACACTGGATAATGGCGATGCATAATAAGGAGCCTAAGGTTTATGAGTAGGCAGTATGTCACTGGAAGCCGGAAGTGCTGAATGAATAGGATGGCTCACATAGCCTCTACCATGACAGGCTGCAACTAGGGCACGAGAACTATTATATGTTCCAGAATCTCGAGGCCTCTTAGCCTCTCTCTTCTCTGTCCCGGACCCGCATACCCTCCAATCTCCTGACGATTACCACTACTTGTTGGTATGCGATGTCCATCTCTAGCTCTCGAGCTATACTGTACCTAATATTAGGGTTGAACCCCTAGATAAATTGATGAACCCTCTCTCTGATGGTAGCAACCAAGGCTGGTGCATGCCTGGATAAATCACTGAACCGGACTGCATACTCCGAGACAGTCATAGAACCCTGGCGCACCTGCTCAAACTCTGCACGCCATGCATCTCTAAGGCTCTAGGGAACATACTCTCATAAGAACATATCCGAAAACTGAGTCCAAGTGAGTGAAGCTGCTTCGGCAGGACTATCCAACTCATATGCCCGCCACCACTGATAAGCTGCTCCCATAAGCTGAAACGTAGTGAAAGAAACCCCACTAGTCTCCGCAATACCCATGGTACTGAGGATATGATGGCACTCCTCAAGAAATCACTGGGCATCCTCTGACGCCAAGTCACTGAAAGTAGGAGGGTGGTACCTCTTGTACCTCTCGAGCCTGAGTTGCTCCCCCTCAGAAACTGCTCCTCTAGTCTTGGGTTGTACCAGAACGACTGGCTGCACTAGTATAGCCCCTGGAATATGATCAACCTGGACCCGTGGCTCTGGGGTATGGGCGGCGGGAGTCTGTGATCCTCCCCCGGCCTGAGATGTGGCAGGAGCAAGTGGAATCAATCCTTCCTGAGCTAGAGTGCTAAACATGCTCATAAATTGGGCAAGAGTCTCCTGAAGTGTAAGGGTAGTAACATGCGTCTCAGGTGCCTGCTCCCCAACTGGAGCTGCTGGTGGCTCCTCTGCAACAGATCGTGCAGGTGCTCTAGCTGCACCATGTGGTCTTCCTTGGCCTCTGCCCAGGCCCCGGCCTCTCGCGGCTATCACAGGGGGTGCGGGTGCCTGATCGTCGGATCCAGTTATGCGTGTCCTCACCATCTGTGAGAGAATAGAAAGACAAGGGGTTTAGAATTTCGAAGTCAACAAACACGCACGATAAGGAATCAAAGAAGTGATATTTTCCTAACAGTTCCATAGCCTCCCGAAGATAAGTACAGACGTCCTCATACCTGTCACGACCCAAAATCCATTAAAGGTCGTGATGGCGCCGAACACCGCTGTCAGACAAGCCAAATATAAATACTTAATTTGGTTCTCATTTTTAATATTTTTGAAATCATATTTTTCTTCGATTAAATAGTAAAAGATGGAATTCACAGTGTAAATAATAATATTCTTAACAATTTCAATATAGAACAACCCATAATCACCCCCAAACACGGTGTCACAAGTGCATGAGCATCAACTAGGAATGTAAAATAAAATACAGCATCTGTCCAGAATACAAATTTGGACAGGAGAAATATAAATACTCTGAAGGAGACTCTGCCGGCTGCGGGTCGTAATGTGGAATGCAGCTCACGTAAGTCCCTGCATGCATACACTCCTTTGCTCTCACAAGGCCACTAGTCACCTACGTACCTGCACAAAAATGTGCAGCAAGTGTAGCATGAGTACGTAATCAACATGTACCCAGTAAGTATCTAGCCTAACCCCCGAAAGAGTAGTGACGAGGGGTCGACATAGACACTCACTAGTGGTCCAATAACATCAGGTACAATAAAGAGATAAGTAAATATGAGATAGAGTAAATAAATAAGGTAAACAAGTAATAAATCACGTGGTACAAATCCACCCTCTTTACGAGGAACTCAAGCTCTTCATTAGAAATTCCCTCCTTAACAGGAGCATATATATACATATATAGTGGATCTCATCAGGTAGACCGTCATAACTCAAATCGGGAAAACTCACAAATATACTGGCTTTTTGCCAAATATTACACATGAATCCATGAGGATATGATATAGGAAATGCCGAGGCGTACGACCCGATCTAACATAAGAATTTAAATTGTGCACTGCCGAGGGTCGAACGACCCAAACCATAGATACATCTATTAAACTGCTGAGGCGAACGGCCTGCTCCCATAAGAGTGTGGTACATAAATCCTGCCGAGGCGAACGGCCCGATCCCATAAGAGTGAAATACAAATTCCTGCTAAGGCGAACGACCCGATCCTATAAGAGTAAGAAGTTTTGACGGGTCGTTGACCCCACTCACGAATAAACGTGTGAGTTGTAATTTCTTTAACAAAAAACCTTTCAATGAAGTATATATATCACGGAAACATGCCGTAAGAGGAGTAGAATTATTCGGTGACTAATCATGAACTCGTGAAGTCTCTAATCATGTAAAACAGAGGAATTTAATAGGCGAGGGACTACTCAAATAATACAGCTACAACATGATGTGAACCTAAGCCTACCCGGACAATAACATGAATGTAGCTACGTACGGGCTCTCGTCACCTCGCGCATACGTAGCCCCCAAAACAAGTAGCACACATCAATATATAACACCTAGGGGTAATTTCCCCCTCACAGAGTTAGACAAGAGACTTACCTCGCTCCGAAATTCCATAACCGACTCCAAAGCCCTCTAACACCTCAAACCGATGCCCGTCGCTCCAACTAGTCAAATAAGATGCAGCTCAATCAAAATATACTCTAATATTCATAATTAATCAATTTATAACAACTTCCAACTCCGCTCGAAAAATTGATAAAGCAACCTCGGGCCCGGATTCCGAAAATTTTCAAAGACAAACACTACCCATAGCACTACGAACTCCAATATATAATTTATTCTCAATTTCATGTCCAAATTCGTGATCAAAATCCAAGAATACCAATTTCTAGGTTTTTCTTCAAAATTCCAAATTTCTATAAATTTTCATGCTTGAATTCATGTAAAAACCATGTATTTAACTCACAATGTGAAGAAATCACTTACCATATTATAGTTGATGAAGATGGCACTCTAAAAGTGCTCCAAAATCGGCTCTCATGGACGAAATAAAGTGAAAATGAGCCAAAACCCCGTTTCATTAAACCTCACTGCCCAGTGATCCTCGCACCTGTGGTGCAATAGCCGCTTCTGCGGCTCCGCACCTGCGAAAATTCCACCGCAGGTGCAGTTCAAGCTTAGCCCAACGCTTCCCGCATCTGCAGCCTGGCAACGCTTCTGCGGCTCTTCGTGCGCAGGTGCGGTCCCGCTTCTGCAGAACTTGACCGCATCTGCGGTCCCAGCCTTCTCCAGCCAGACTCGCTTTTGCGACCCTCTTGGCCACTTCTGTGGCTCCGCACCTGCGGCCAAAACCTCGCAGGTGCGGTTACACCAGATACCAGCTGCCTTAGCATTTTCCTTAGTCCAAAAATCGATCCGTTAAGCATCCGAAACTCACCCGAGGCCCCCGGGACCCCGTCCAATCATACCAACCAGTCTAATAACATAACACGGACCTAATCGAGGTCTCAAATCACATCAAACAACATCGAAATCATGAATTGCACCCCAAATCAAGCCTAATAAACTTTAAAACTTCAAACTTTTACAATCGATGCCGAAACCTATCAAATCACGTCCGATTCACCTCAAATTTTGCACACAAGTCATGATCGATATTATGGACCTATTCCAACTTCCGAAATCGGAGTCCGACCCCGATATCAAAAAGTCTACTCCCGGCCAAACTTCTCAAAAACTTTCAAGTTTCCAATTTTCGCCAAATGACTCCGAAATTACCTACGGACATCCAAATCCACATCCGGGCATGCTCCCAATACCAGAATCACCATACGGAGCTATTTTCGGACTCAGAATCCCAAACGGATATGATAGCATTGAAATTCACTCCAACCCAAATTTATGAAATTCTTCTAAAATGCCAACTCCTATAATAGGAGCCGAAACATTCCCGGGTCATCCCGATTCCGAGGTCGTTTACTTAAAAATCATACTTTAGTCAATTCCTCCAACTTAAAGCTTCCGAAATTAGAATTTTCTTTCCAAATCAACTCCGAACTTCCCGAAATTAAATTCCGACCATGCGTACAAGTCATAATACCTGAAGTGAAGTTGCTGAAGGTCTCAAATGAATGACGTGCTATAGCTCAAAATGACCGGTCGGGTCGTCACAGTACCGATCCGCGAGACTCTACTAAACCTGTTTGTGACTCATAATACCTATTAACCTAAAGCTCTGATACCAACTTATCACGACCCAAATTTCCCCTCTGTAGGATATCGTGACGGCAACTAGTCTCTAAGACTAGGTAAACCTATCAACATGAGGAATAAAGAAATTCCCAAAACCCGGTGAATTACAAGTCACAAGCTCTAAAGAAGTAGTACGAATATCTTTATACATCAGATTCTAATGTGAAAAGGAAAAATAATATAATAAGGATAGAAGGGGACTCCGAGGTCTGCGGACGCTGGCAGATATACCTTGAAGTCCCCACGTTCAGCTAGCTCACTAATACCTGGTCTGATAGGAAGTACCTGAATCTGCACAAAAAGATATGTATAAGTGTAGTATGAGTACACCACAGCAGTACCTAGTAAGTGCCAAGCCTAACCTCGGTAGAGTAGTGACGAGGTCAGGTTAGGGCCCTACTGAAATTAATAAGAACAGGGCGAAAAGCATAACAATATAATAACAATAATGACAATGGAAATGAATCATGTAAGAAATAGGTCAAAATTTAACTACACAAAATAAGGGCAAATAATATCTCAGAGAAAGGAAATCTTGAACTTTTATAATTAAAGAAATCACGAAATAACCGAAAGTAAGTGCAGCCAAAAAGAAATATCATAAAGGACCAAGGGCACTCCCGAGATACCGCCTCGTAGTCCCAAATCATAAATAAATTCACAATATATCATTTTCTTATATCACCGCGGGAGCCTTCACATTTAATTTTAAAGAAAAATATTTTTTTTCGAAATAGCATCCTGTGTTTTAGCCACCCTTATCACACTGCTTGACTTCTACTAGTTCCCCTACTAGCCACGCGTATCAAGCCACCCTTATCTCACCGCATGCGTTTCAACCCCTAGACCTTATACCACCGCATGCGTATCAATATCACAATATATCACAATTTGCACCTTCAATGCTCGAATATTTCAACTTGCCAAAATAAATCAACAACAATAATAAATTCCACAATAAGGAGCCCACGAATCAATCACAATGAGTATAAAATCTTACAAAATATTCAGGAATAAATAACTCAGTAAAATAAAATTCCACAATTTTTAACACATTGCCTTAATACCAAAAATTGAAATAAATGTCGAATACTTCTTATTAATAATAATTAGGTTAAGAAATTCCACCTTTGATTAATGAACACAATAAAAGAAACAAGTTTTCAACTAAACAAATAAAGCAATTAGCAAGAAATGGTTAGACAATTTTTAAGAATATGAAATAATTCAATGATGATGAATATAACATGATAAAATGATTTTATTAATATGCAACAGTGATCTACATAATTTAAAAACATAACCTTTCACATTTAGTCTGTGTACACACTCGTCACCTCGTGTACACGACTTTTAACACATTCTAATTATCACATCAATACCAAATTCTAGGGGAATTTCCCCCACACAAGGCTAGACAAGTCACTTACCTCGACTTGCTCTAATTTAATCCACTAGTAGGCTTTTTCCTCGATTATCCAACTCTGAATGGCTCGAATCTAGCCAAAATAATTCGATACAGTCAACAACAATTATAGGAATAAATTTCATAAGAAAATACTATATTTTTCAATAAAATCCAAAATTAACTCAAAAATCACCCGTGGGGCCCACGTCTCGGAATCCAGTGAAAGTTACGAAATATAAATGCACATTCAACCACGAGTCTAACCATACCAAAATTACTAAATTCCGATAATAATTCGGCCCTCAAATCCTCAAATTTATCCAAGAGGGTTTTCAAACTTTTCCAACTTAATTTACCAATTAAATGATAAAAACAGTGATGGATTCGGGTAATCTAACCAAAATTAAGTAAAGAACACTTACCCCGATGTTTTTCTTGAAAAATTCTGAAAATCGCCTCTTACCGAGCTCTAATTTGTCAAAAATAAAAAATGGGACGAAGTCCCATTTTTAGAACTTAAACTTTGTCTAGGCTTTTTCATCTATGCGATCGCGGCCAAAGGCACTCAATCGCGAAGAACAAAATAAGATTGCCCAGAATTAAGCTTATGCGATCGCGGATGAAGTAACGCGATCGCGAAGAACATATCTCCACTACCCAAAATTGACATTGTGCGATCGCGGATAACTCTACGCGATCGCGAAACACAGCATTCCCAGACCTCCAGCTTCTGCCTCATTTCCTCTTCGTGAACGCGGTCTTAGCCACGCGTTTGCATAGCACAACTTGCTAAACCTACGCGATCGCGGACTTGCCCATGCAATCACATAGCACAAATTTTCCAGCTGCCAAATTAAGTCTACACGACCGCAGACCTTCTCACACGATCGCATAGAAGGAAACGAGACACCAGATTTCAGCAACTCTACGTGCAAATATTTGGCCCGTTAACCGTCCGAAACTCACCCGAGACCCTAAGGACCTCAACCAAATATACCAACAAGTCCTAAAACATGATACGAACTTAGTCAAAACTTCAAATCACATCAAAAAATGCTAGAAACACGAATCACACCCCAATTCAAGCTTAACGGAAACTAACAAATTCCAACTTCTATATTCGATGCTGAAACCTATCAAATCAATTCCGATTGACCTAAAATTTTGCACACAAGTCATAAATTATATAATGGAGTTATTTTAATTTTCGGAATCAAATTTTGATCCAGATATCAAAAAGTCAACTCCCCGGTCATACTTCTAAACTTAAATTTACTATTTTTGCAATTTCAAGTCTAATTTAGCTACGAACCTCAAACTAAATATCCGGACACATTTCTAAGTCCGAAATCACCATACGAAACTATTAGAATCATCAAAATTCCATTCCGGGGTCATTTACACTTTTTTCATCATCTGGTCAATTATTTCAACTTAAGCCTTTAACTTAGGGACTATGTGTCACATTTCACTCCAAATCTAAAAACCAAACACTCCGACAAGTTACAACACCACGATATAACATAGAGAAAACATAATTTAGGGATCAGGGTTAAAATACTCGTAACAACTGGCCGGGTCGTTACAGTAACTAAATTATTCTGTACACTTGTCTAAATTTTATTGCTTGTAATTATATCTGTGTAACCAAAAATATTCTCTACTATGTGTGAGCATGTGCTCTTCTCGTGTAGGATCCAATGGCTCAGATTAGAAGTTCTTGAATGCTGAGATCCCTCCACGTATCAAGTTCATTAGTCAATAATAGAGACAAAAATGTGGGCAGTTACATAGTTTAATTTGAAACCTAAGTTTCTTGTCTGAAGCCCTTGTTCTTCTTCTTCTTTATTTCTTCATAGGTGACTCCACCGACGACTCCATTTCTCTGATGAGAATCCTGCTCAACATCCCCCCTCAAGTTGGACGGTAAAGAAGTTACCCTCAACTTAAGAAGAACTGAATTGTGAGATGGCCCTGGGAGGGTTTTGGTGAAAAGATGTGCTAGTTGTGAAGATGAAGGAACATAGGACATGGTAATGAGACCAGAGAGAAACTGTTGTCGGACAAAGTGACGGTCCAATTCTACGTGTTTCGTCTGTTCGTGGAAAACAAGATTGTGTGCTATGTGAATCACCTATTTGCTATCAAGGAGCACTGGGACTGGTAGTGAAGGCGTTACTGATAGATCTTCGAGCAAACGAGTGAGCCATGTAAACTCACCGATGACTCGTCACATAGATCGATATTTCACCTCAGTTGAAGACAGAGAAACAGATGCTTATTTCTTGGATTTCCAAGAGATAGGTAAACCACCAAGAGCGATGTAAAATCCGCTAACAGATCTGTGAGTTTCAGGGCAAGAGTCCTAGTCGGCATCGCAAAAAGCAACCAATTTGAGGGATGGAGCAGTAATTAGAATGATCCCTTGTCCTGGATCAGAACACAAGTAATGCAATACTCGAAGAGCTGCCATGAAATGGGAAGTTCTGGAGTTTTGCATAAAATGGCTGAGTTTCAAAACTGTAAAAGACATATCGGGCCTTGTGTGTGTTAAGTAATTGAGCTTCCCATTTCTTTGTGAAAAGTTTCCTTGACTTTGGAAATTATTCTGATTTCCTATCATGAAGGATGAAGCATTAGTTGAAATGAGAGGGTTAACATATACCTCTTTCTGATTCTCATCCTGTAGAATCAAGGAGTTGGCATAGTTGATGTTGGGTAATGGGTTCATCATGAGTATGGTTCCCCTAGCTTGACCATAGGCCTCATTCAAGCCCATTAGAAATTGAATGAGCCTCTGATCCTCTTGTGATTTTTCCACCACTTTCTTACCCTCACAGATACAAGTACAGGTGCACTTGATATTGGACTTGAGAGAATCCAACTCATCTCATAGACATTTAAGCTTTGTGAAATAGGTTGCTATATCACTTGTACCTTGAACTAAACCAGCTAACTCTTTCTATAGGTGATACAATTTTGCTCCATTAGACTGCCCAAATCTATGCTCCAGTCCAGTCCAGAGTTCTTTTGCAGTCTTGGTGTATATAACATTGTCTCCAATGTCCTTAGACAGTGAGTTCAGAAACCATGATGTTACCATCTCATTGCATTTGCTCCACAGTTGATAATCTTTGGAAGCAATAGCAGGAGTTAGACATGTACCATCGATGAAGCACGATTTGCTTTTTGCTGAAAGGGCTATCAGCGCAGATCTCTTCCATCCTTGGTACCCTCTCCTATCAAAGACTGCATTGACTAATCTCATTCCAGATGCATCTGATGAATGAAGGAAGTAGGGGTGATTAACATCAAGAGTTACTCTATTTCCAGTTTAGGTTTGAAGTGTAAGAATGAGAGGTGTTTCAGGTGCCATAGTGGAATAGAGTGAAGAACACAGAAAATGAAGAATGAAAAGCTGAAAGATGAATTCCCTTGGGATCGAGCTACTGCTATGATACCATAAAAGATTGAAGAAGGGAATTTCTAGAATTTTCTGTCTATTCTTTCATTCCCTGATATTTATACATGTGTTTTTTGTAAAAGAAAACTATAAAATAAAATTACTCTATACATTTGTCTAATTCCTATTGTATATGTCTATTACTGTGTAACTAACTTATTCTATACACTTGTCCAAGTTTCATTTCTTGTAATTACAGCTGTGTAACCAAAAATATTCTCTACTATGTGTGAGCATGTGCTCTTCTCGTGTAGGATCCAACGGCTAAGATTAGAAGTTCTTGAATGTTGAGATCCCTCCACGTGTCAAGTACATTAGTCAACAATAGAGACAAAGGTGTGGGCAATGACATAGTTTAATTTGAAACCTAAGTCTCCTGTCTGAAGCCCATGTTCTTCTTATTCTTCTTCTTCTTCTTCTTCTTCTTCTTCTTCTTCTTCTTCTTCTTCTTCTTCTTCTTCTTCTTCTTCTTCTTCTTCTTCATAGGTGACTTTGTGTAACGACCCGGTTGGTCGTTTTGAGTATTACAGCCTCGTTCCCCCATTTACTTCTCAATTTATACTTTTCAGTTATTGTATGACTTGCCGGGGTAATTGGTTCCGGTCCGGTGAGGTTTTGAAATGAATTGAGACACTTAGTCTTCAAGATGAAAACTTAAGTTGAAAAGATTGACCGGATATTGACTTATGTGTAAACGACCCCGTAATAGAGTTTTGATGATTTCCATAGCTCCGTATAGTGATTTTGGACTTAGGAGCGTGTCCAGAAAATTATTTGGAAGTCCGTAGTTAAATTATGCTTGAAATGACTAAAATAGAAATTAAGCTTGGAAGTTTAACCGGGAAGTTGACTTTCTGATATCGGGGTCAGAAGCCGATTCTGGAAATTTAAATAGGTCTATTATGTCGTTTATGACTTGTGTGCAAAGTTTGAGGTTAATCGAACTTGATTTGATAGGTTTCGGTATCGAATGTAGAAGTTGAAGATTCTAAGTTTCATTAAGCTTGAATTGGGGTATGATTCGTAGTTTTAGCGTTGTTTGATGTGATTTGAGGCCTCGACTAAGTTCATATAATATTTTAGGACTTGTTGGTATATTTGGTTGAGGTCCCGGGGGCCTCAGTTGAGTTGATCCTAAATGGATCAAATTCGGACTTATGGAAATACTGTAATTTTTCTGTTGCTGGTGACTTCACACCTACACATGAGGGACCGCAGGTGCAACCTCACAGAAGCGAGCTTGGTTGCGCAGAAGCAAAATTTACTTGGCAAGGGCAGGGGTCGCAGGTGCGCATGCAGGACCGCAGAAGCGGACTCGCACATGCGACGAGTTGATCGCATAAGCGGAAGTGAGAGGAGAGGTGCCTCATCGCAGAAGCGGCTTGGGTTCCGCAAATGCGAGGCCGCGGAAGCGGACCTCTTATCCGCAGAAGAAAATAATACACAAAAATGACAGCTTCGATGCAGAAGCGGCTTAGTGAACCGCAAAAGCGAAAGAACTGGACAGAGTACAAAACAGAAGGGTCCGACATTTTTGTCATTTTTGGACATTCCAAACACGGTTTTGGGGCGATTTTTAGAGAGAATTCACGGGAAAACTTGAGGTAAGTCACTTGTGATCATTGTTAGTTAATAATATTGGATTATCATTGAGTATTTTGACTAGATTACGTATTTTTGAGGTGAAATTAGAGGATTTGGGCCTAGGGATTTGAAAATGAGATTTGGGAATTTTATGGTCGAGTTGTTGTCGAAATTCGGTAAATTTAGTATGGTTGGACTTGTGGTTGAATGGGAGTTCATATTTTGTAATTTTTTTCGGGGTCTGAGACGTGGCCCCACTGGTAATTTTTGAGTGTAATTTCGGATTTTGTGGGAAAAATAGTATTTTGATATGGAATTAATTCCTATAAGTTGTGTGGACTGAATCAAATTAATTGTGACCAGATTCGAGCTATTCAGAAGTCGATACGCGCATAATGGAATTTCTGGAGCATTGTTTAGCTTGCTCGACATTGGATTCGGCTTGTTCGAGGTAAGTAACTCTTCTAATCTTTGAGCTGAAGGTATGAACCCTGACTATACATGTTATATGTTTGGTATCGAGGTGACGCACATGCCAGGTGACGGGCGTATGGGCGTGCACCGTGTGAACTGTGACTCCGTTATTTATGTGTATTATGTAGTTACCTGAACTTATCTATAATCCTGAAATCTCTACGTACTAGAGTTATCGAGCTGTGATTCATGTTAGAAACCATGTCTAGGCTACATGATTATTCTGTTTGGACCCACTGAGGTTATTACTGCTGTTGAGTTATTTGCTTACATTGCAATATCATACTCAGTCATATTAATTCATTGCATATCATATCTCAGTCTCTGTTGTTATTTATTGATACATCATATCATTATTTTGGGCTATTTCATGTCATTGTGAGCCCGAGAGACTGGAGAGATTGATGACTGAGTGAAGCCGAGGGCCTGATTTTGACATATTGATATTATAGCATGTGAGTTGTCCGTGCATATTTTAGCGCTTGGGCTGAAGGAGCCCCTCCGGAGTCTGCACACACCCCGAGTGAGCGCAGTTGATTTATATTGAGGGATGGATCTTCCCCGAGCATAGATCTTGCCCGAAGCATTTACATTTGGGGATGGATCTTCCCCGGGCTGGATTGGCCTTATACAGTACCGACTGACTGACTATCAGTCGCTATATATATTTGGGATGGATCTTTCCTGGGTTGGATTGGCCATATACAGTACTGAGTGATTGAGCTTGATGGATAGAAAGTGCGAGACAGTGAGATTGAGTACTCTGAGAGTGTGAGTACATAAGTTCATCTCTGAGATACATTGCATTCGACATGCACACTTGACATACAGGCATAGAGATGCATTTTTTTTTCTCATGTTGTACGACATTGCGCCATTCATGATTTCACCTGCATAGTGACATGTAGGCATAGAGATGTACTTTCCTCATGTTATCTAGAAAAAAAAATGAAACATCTTAAGTATTGTTGAAAAGTTTTGGGAAAAATCACAGTTTTACAAACCTACTCATATTTTGGTGATTTTGGCAAAGAATTTGATGTTTTACTATCTACTTGAAAAGAAGCATTTATTTTCCGGGATTTCATACAAGATGAACATGTATTTATTGAGTTATTTCTTGCACCATCTTTACTATATCGTGTTGAACTGTTGCTGGTTATTGGAGTTGGACACTGACCCTTGTCCCAGCTCGTCACTACTTTCAACCTAAAGTTAGGTTTATTACTTATTGAGTATATGAGGTCGGTTGTACTCAGACTACACTTCTGCACCTTGCGTGCAGATGTTGGATGTTGATGTTGCGGAGACCGACGGGAGCTGGATTTGAAGATGTACCTGCGTTTCGGTTGTAGCTCCCTCTTGTTAATTGTAGCCTTAGATTATAAAGATCTGTTTATGTACATTTCGAACAGATGATGTATTTATTTCATACTAGCTTTGTAAATTCTAATTTTAGAAGCTCATGATTTGTACTATCAGTTCTTGAAAAATGTATAAGATTTAGATATTTTCTTTCACTTAATTGTCTTGTTAAATTTTATTGGAATTGGATAGTTGATAACTGGCTTACCTAGCGGGTTGGGTTAGGTGCCATCACGACTAGTTGGATTTTGGGTCGTAACACTTCGCCGCCGACTCCATTTCTTTTATGAGAATCGAGAATCCTGCTCAACAGTATTTGCCCTTTACTATTGAAAATAAATTATTTCTACTTTCTACTTCATTTTCTTAGTATAACTACTCCTATAGTTATACTTTTGGATCATATTTTTCTCCACCTGTTTAATTCTTCATCCTAACTTAAAAAATATACATAGCTGACCCTGAGTGGATAAAAAGACTCATGCCTAATTAAACTATACCTGACCTATTAATAACCCACTCATTTCAACAAAAATAAATAAATAAACCCAAACGTAAATGGGCAAGTATGGCCCTTATTCCGTATGATCTATACCTAGGACCCGTTTGGCCATAGATGTTGGTTGTTTTTTTCCAAAAAGAATTTGAAAAATATTGTTTGTTCATGGAATATGATCAATTCTTTTTAAAAAATTAAAAAAAAATTTAAGTTCCCAAAAACTCCCTAAACTAATTATTGGGTAAAAATTTTCTTCCTTTCACAAAACTTCAAATTTTTCTAAAATAAAATACATATTCAAATATAACTTCAACTTTCAAAAATTATTTTTCAACGCAACTTCAAAAACTCTTTTTTCAAGTTTTAACCAAATTCACCTCCAAACGCTAGCTTGGTGGGCAATAGGCATGTGCCTATATATATAAAAAAGAAAATGCTTGGCGGAAGCCAATACTTGGAGGCTTAGAATGGATGAGTGAAGGAGAAACTTTTTCCTATTTTCTCTTTGTTCTTTGATCATTTCCCGTAGCCAAATACATAGGCGGACTTAATTTTAGCACCTAACTTTTTATTTTGACATTTCAACTGAAAAAATTTCTTATTAGATATCCCAACCTTAATAATTGTGTCTATTAAACATGAAACGATGAGATAACATATTGTGTGAGTTATACTTCTTTAGAGTGTGTGAAAAAACTATATTTTTTTAAAACCTATTTCTCTTTTCACTTTCTTCCCTACTGATAATCATATCGGCCACCTGAAATATAAGACAACTCCTTCACCATTCACCCTTAGCCACGATTTTTATATTTGTAGCTAAGAATTTGTAGCTATATATATATATATATAATGTTATAGTGTCTGCTCATTCATATAAATATTTTTGTTGTCAGTCGTACTATATTAGGAGAGTAAAGTATGAGGTAACAAAAGTGATGTTGGTTTGTCAAAATGAGAAAAAAGGACGAGGAACCAATGATTACACAAGACACAAGACGGCAATGCCATGAAGCTCGAGCCCATGAAACCTAAAGATTGGTCATATATGGAAGAGAAGTCGTGAATGGGCAGTAGTCTCGAGTAAAATACTCATGAAAAACCAAGTGTAAAAATTCTTGCAACAGTGGATTACTTTGCTTTTCTTGACCTACTATTTTTTTATTAGCCCAAATAATTTTTCACAGTTAAAATCATGGTGCACTTATTAATTGCATTTTTATTCTTGTTGATAACCTGTGCTGTGGTACTCTGATTCTATTATTTTTTATATCCATAAATATCATTTATATGTGCTATTTCTCCCAACAAATAGAAAGCATAAAAAATAAACTAAGTATGGACGGATTCATTTTAACTTCTTGAAAATTAAGAAGTTTCTTGCATTAAATTTTATTGCATGTAAAGATACTTATAAAAAAAGAAAATCAGAAAGAAAAAAAAAAATCGTTGTAATCATCGATCGGGGGGGGGGGGGGGGGGTTTCTCTATTTTGTTTCAAACTCTTAAACCCCTCGAATTTATCCAAAAAATGGCCGGAATCGTTGTAATTTTTGACTTTGAGAATACGATTATTGATTTAAACAATGATAATTCGGTGGTGGATGAGTTGGGTGCTACTGATTTGTTCAATCAGCTTCTCCCTACCATGCCTTGGAACTCCGTCATGGTTAGTTTTCCTTTTTATATTTACTACATTCTCTTATGCCCAATTTAATGACTTGAATTTAGGTATACATCAAATCAAATAGTTTAACCCACGTTACGAATTTCAAACTACAATATATGCATAAGTAATAAAAGTAAATACACAGTATCATATATAGTGCATTTATTAGTTTGATATAAGCATGATGTGACTTCTCCTAATTTTTCGGCTGTCAAACAAATTACAGGACAAGATGATAAAGGAGCTTCATGCACAAGGCAAAACTATTGCGGACATTGAAGAAGTGCTTAAACGGGCTCCTATAATATCCCGCGTGATACCATGTAACACAAGGTTGAGGTAAATTGAGTCAGATACTAAATTTTAATGCACAATTAATGTTTGCATGTTTTTAACTAGCGTTTGGCCTTATATATCCAAATTTCTTTTAATAAACTTGATTTCGATAAAATTTGGTTTGAAGATAAAAATATGTTTGGACATAATTTTTTAAAACATATTTCACAAAATGTGACTTATACCTATAAGTTCTAAAACCTATCAAAAATATCCAACAATACCAAACAAACAAATTTGTCAATCCTGTATATGCAGAACCTTCACTGATGCCATTAATTATCATTATCACAAACCATAGTCCTGAATATATATAAGTTTGGCACAAAATTATCTTTTATTTATTTATAATGAACTGCATAATATACTATCCTAAAACCATAACCTGATATTTTAATATCAACTGCTAATAACATAATTGCTAGCCACTATAATTCGTCAAATTGTAATTGTCACGACCCAAAATCTGCATGTCGTGATGGCGCCTATCTCAGTATTAGGCAAGCCGACAATCTCAATAAACCACAATTTTTTTTAAGTTCAAAAACATATTATATAAATTTAATAGAAAAATCCCACACATTCTGATATAAAATACACTCCCAAAACTCGGTGTCACTGAGTACATAAGTATCTAAATGATAACATAGTTTGCTAATACCAAAACTGTCTGGAAATGTAGAACAGTACAAATAATTGAAAGGAAAGAGAATCAAGGTCTGCGGACGTCAAACAGCTACCTCGATAGTCTCCAACAGATAATCTCCCAAAAATTAGCAATTGCCGTGTCCGGGAGTACCTGGATCTGCACACGAAGTGCAGAGTGTAGTGAGAGTACAACCGACCCCATGTACTCAATAAGTAACTAGACTAACCTTTGGGCTGAAAGTAGTGAAGAGCTCCACAGGTACAGTCCAATATAGAAATAACAGTACAGAAACGTAGGCATGCTTTCAAGTTCAACAGTTAACTCAGTACAATAAAATAGATCAATTCTGAATTATATGAGGAATGTGACATTTCTATATCTACATGCCAATGTACATGCTGTATGTGACGTACCTCTGTGGAAAACCTTGTGCACTCACAAATCTTAAAATACTCAATCACTCAGTATTGAATATGTCCAATCCATCCCAGGGAAGATCCATCCCATATATATACACATCAACTGACAATAAGTCAATCAGTATTGTATAAGGCCAATCTAGGCTAGGGGAAGATCCATCCCCAGATATAAATGATTCGGACAAGATCCATGTCCAGAGAAGATCCATCCCTCAATATAAATAAACCGCGCTCACTGTGGGGGGTGCAGACTCCGGAGGGGCTCCTTCAGCCCAAGCGCTATAATAGCCAGATCCAAGCATAAATAAATAAAATATGTTGTGGTGTGCAGCCCGATCCCATATAATATCACTCAAAATCTCTAGTCTCTCAGGCTCTCAATGACATGAAAATCAACCTGACATGATGATATGATATATCAATGAATGACAACAGAGATTGAGATATAATTTGCAGATGATAGATGTGACTGAGTACAACAATGTAAATTTAAACAAGTAATCCAATAGCAATAAGACCTCTGTGGGTCGCGAAATATCGGCACGTAGCCTAAACATGATCTTTA
The DNA here is from genome assembly GCF_000715075.1 of Nicotiana tabacum. Classification (NCBI taxonomy): domain Eukaryota; kingdom Viridiplantae; phylum Streptophyta; class Magnoliopsida; order Solanales; family Solanaceae; genus Nicotiana; species Nicotiana tabacum. The sequence continues at coordinate 29,049,517 of NC_134083.1, forward strand.
ACATGAGTCTCAGCTCAATTTCCTCTAACACATAGAGGATATGTGGATAATGACATGATTATTTGACTATGCAGCTCCACGGAATCAATTAACTCACAATTTCAATGGTGCACGCCCACACGCCCGTCACCTAGCATGTGCGTCACCTCCAAACAATTCATATAACACGAAATTCAGGGATTCATACCCTCAGAGCCAAGTTTATAAGTGTTACTTAGCTCAAACTATGTAATTCTTTATTCCAATATGCCCTTGCCTCGTGAATCGGCCTCCGAACGCCTCAAATCTAGTCACAATTATTTCGATTCAGTCAACACAAACTATAAGAATTAATTCCATATGAAAATATTAATTTTTCAACAAAATCCAAAATTCCACTCAAAAATTATCAGTAGGGCCCATGTCCGGAACCCAATAAAATTTATACAATATGAACGCCCATTCAACCACGAGTCTAACCATATCAAATTTACCAAATTCCGACATCAACTCGACCTTCAAATCCTCAAATCTTATTTTCAAATCCCTAGGCCCAAATACTCGAATTATACCTCAAAAACATGTAATCTAGTCGGAATAATCGATGATAATTCAATATTATTGACTAACAATGATCATAAGTGACTTACCTCAAGTTTTCCCGTGAAATCTCGCTCAAAAATCTCCTTAACCTATGTTGGATATGTCCAAAAATGAGAAAATCTCGGACCCCCTCTATTTCTGTACACTGCCCGGTGCTTTCGCACCTGAGGCCCTTTTAATCACTTCTGTGGTCCTGTCCCTCGCACCTACGGACCTTTCGCTTCTGCGGAGTCGCATGTGCGACATTTCCATCGCTTCTGTGAAGCCAACTCCCCTTCCCTTTCTCCGTTTCTGCGAAGCCAACTCCCGCTTCTGCAGTCCACCTGCTCGCTTCTGCGACCACTGCCCTCTTTAGCCCGGGCTGTATCTATGACCATTTTGTCGCTTCTGCGATCGCGCGCCTGCGACCAATTCTATCGTAGGTGCGATTGCACAAGAACTGGAAAAATTTCCAGAATTGTTCTAAGTCCAAATTTCGATCTGTTAACCATCCGAAACTCACCCGAGGCCCCTAGGACCTCAACCAAATACACCAACAAGTCCTAAAACATCATACGAACGTAGTTGAAGCCTCAAATCATATCAAATAATACTAAAAACATGAATCATACCGTAATTCAAGCTTAATGAAATTAAGAAATTTCAACTTGTACATTCGATGTCAAAACCTATCAAATCAAGTCTGATTGACCTCAAATTTTGCACACAAGTCATAAATGATATAATGGACCTATGAAAATTTTCAGAACTGAATTCCGACCCGGATATAAAAATGTCAACTCCCCGGTCAAACTTCCAAACTTAGATTTCTTATTTTCGTCATTTCAAGCCTAATTTAACTACGGACTTCCAAACAAATTTCCGGACACACTACTAAGTCCAAAATCACAATACAAAGCTATTGGAATCATCAAAACTCTATTTTGGGGTCATTTACACATAAGTCAACATCCATTCAACCTTTTCAACTTAAGTTTTCATCCTTGAGACTAAATGTCTCAATTCATTTCGAAACTTCACCGGACCCGAACCAATTACATTGGTAAGTCACATAACAGTTATAAAGCACAAAATGAGTAGTAAATGGGAGAACGGCATTGTAATACTCAAAATGATCGGCCGGGTCGTTATATTCTCCTCCTCTTAAACAAACGTTCGTCCTCGAACGGGTTTAGAATCATACATGGAGTCTCAAATATGTGTAAATATTTGCTCCGCATCTCCCGCTCAATCTCCCAGGTAGCTTCTCTGACTAGCTGGCCTCTCCACTGCACTTTCACTGAAGCTATGTTCTTTGATCTCAACTTTCGAACCTACCGGTCCAAAATGGCCACCGGCTCCATATCATAAGTTAAATTACCGTCCAACTGAACCGTACTGAAATCCAAAACATGAGACGGATCTCTGACATACTTCCGTAGCATGGATACATGAAACACTGGATGAACACCCGATAGACTAGGTGGCAATGCAAGTTCATAATCCACCTCTCCAATCTTCTTAAGTATTTCAAAAGGTCCAATATGTCGATGACTCAACTTGCCCTTCTTCCCGAACCTCATAACACCCTTCATAGGCAAAACTCAGAGTAGTACCTTCTCTCCTACCATGTAAGCAACATCGTGAACCTTCCGGTCGGCATAACTCTTTTGTCTGGACTGCGCCGTGCGAAGTCGATCCTGAATCAATTTAACCTTTTCCAAAGCATCCTGAACTAAATGAGCACCCAATAGCCTAGACTCACCCGGCTCAAACCAACCCACCAGAGACTGACACCGTCTCCCATATAAAGCCTCTTACGGATCCATCTGAATGCTCGATTGGTAGCTATTATTGTAGGCAAACTCTGCAAGCGGCAGAAACTGATCCCAAGAACCCCCAAAATCTATAACACAAGCAAATAACATATCTTCCAATATCTGAATGGTGCTCTCAGACTGTCCGTCCATCTGAGGGTGAAATATTGTACTCAACTGTACCTGTGTACCTAATTCTCATTGCACTACTCTCCAAAATTGTGATGTAAACTGCGTACCCCGATCTGAAATGATGGACATTAGCACACCGTGAAGGCGAACAATCTCGCGGATATAAATCTTAGTCAACCGCTTCGAAGAGTAAGTAGTCCCAATTGGAAAAAGTGCGCGGACCTGGTTAACCGATCCACAATCACCCAAACAACATCAAACTTCCTCAAAGTCCGTGAGAGTCCAACTACGAAGTCTATGGTAATACGCTCCCACTTCCACTCCGGAATTTCAAGTCTCTGAAGCAATCCGCCCGGTATCTGATGCCCGTACTTTACTTGCTGACAATTTAAACACCAAGCTAGAAACCCCACTATATCTTTCTTCATTCTTCTCCACCAATAGTGTTGTCTCAAGTCCTGATATATTTTTGCGGCACCTGGATGAATGGAGTACCACGAATTATGGGTTTCTTCAAGAATCAACTCACGCAGCCCATCTACATTTGGAACACAAATCCGACCCTGCATTCTCAACATCTCATCATCTCCAATAGTAACATCTTTGGCATCGTCGTGCTTAACTGTGTCCTTTGGGACAAACAAACGGGGATCATCATACTGGCGCTCTCTGATGCGATCATATAAGGAAGATCGAGAGACCACACAAGCTAGAACCCGACTAGCATCTGAAACATCTAATCTCAAAAACTAGTTGGCCAAGGCCTGAACATCAACTGCAAGCGGTCTCTCACCAATAGGAATGAATGCAAGGCCACCCATACTCATCGCCTTTCTACTCAAGGCATCGGCCACCATATTAGCCTTCCCGGAATGATACAAAATGGTGATATCATAGTCCTTTAGCATCTCCAACCATCTCTGCTGTCTCAAATTTAGATCCTTCTGTTTGAACAAGTGCTGGAGACTCCGATGATCTGTAAATACCTCACAAGACACACCATAGAGATAGTGTCTCCAAATCTTTAATGCATGAACAATAACTGCCAACTCTAAATCATGAACATGGTAATGTCTTTCATGTGGCTTCAACTGGCGCGAAGCATAAGCAATCACTTTACCCTCCTGCATTAAGACACACCCAATACTGATCCGAGAAGCATCATAATATATTGTATAATAGCCTAAAGTTGAAGGCAAAACTAGAACTGGAGGTGTGGTCAAGGCAGTATTGAGCTTCTAAAAGCTCTCTTCACACTCATCCGACCACATGAATGAATCACCTTTCTGGGTCAATTTAGTCATGGGCAATGCAATAGACGAGAAGCCCACCATAAAGCGACGATAATAACCGGCCAAGCCAAGAAAACTCCGAATCTCAGTAGCTGAAGATGGCCTGAGCCAACTCTAAACTACCTCTATCTTCTTTGGATCCACCTTAATTCCCTCACCGGACACTATGTGTCCCAAAAATGCCATTGAACTAAGCCAGAACTCATACTTAGAGAATTTGGCATATATTTTCTCCTTCTTCGGCCTCTGTAATACAATACTCAAGTGTTGTGCATGTTCCTCCTGGCTACGTGAGTACACCAGGATATCATCAATAAATACTACAACAAACAAATCAAGATACGGTTGGAATACACTATTCATCAAGTGCATAAACGTTGTTGGGGCGTTGGTCAGCCTAAAAGACATCACGAGAAATTTATAGTGACCATAACGGGTCCTGAATGCCATTTTTAGAATATTTGAATCTCGAAACTTCAACTGATGATACCCAGACCTCATATCAATCTTAGAGAACACCCTCGCTCCCTGAAACCAGTCAAATAAATGATAAATACGAGGCAGATGATACTTGTTGTTGATTGTAACTTTGTTCAACTGCCTGTAGTCGATGTAAATCCATATAGTACCATCTTTCTTTTTCACAAACAGAACTGGTGCACCCCAAGGTGACACACTAGGCCTAATAAACACCTTATCAAGAAGTTCCTGAAGTTATACTTTCAATTCCTTTAACTCAGCTGGTGCCATACGATACGGAGGAATAGAAATGGGCTGAGTGCCCGGCATCAAGTCAATACCGAAATCAATATCCCTGACGGGTGGCATACCCGGAAGGTCTGTAGGAAATACATATGAAAAGTCTCACACTACTTGTAAAGAATCAATAATAGGAGTGTATACATCAACATCTCTCACAAAGGCCAAATATGACAAACACCCCTTCCCAACCATCCGTTGGGCCTTCAAATAAGAAATTACTCTGCTGGGAACATAATCTAGAGAACATTTCCACTCGACCCTCGGCAACCCCGGTATAGCTAATGCCACAGTTTTTGCGCGACAGTCCAGAATAGTATGACATGGAGACAACCAATCCATACCCAATATCACATCGAAATCAACCATACTAAACAATAAGATATCAACTCTAGTCTCCAATCCCCCAATAGTTACCACACACGACTGATACACACGATCCATAATAATAGTATCGCCCACCGGCGTAGACACACGAATAGGTAAAACTAATTACTCACGGGGAATATCCAGCTAACGATCAAAATATGATGATACATACGAATATGTGAAACCATGGTCAAATAAGAATAGCATAAAATCGAGTCTGACCGCCACCTGATCAACCGCCCCCTCTTGGGCGACCTCTGGATGCTTGAGCCCCACCCCGAGCTGACTGGGCGGGTGGTGAAGCAACTGGTGCTGAAGTCATAGCCTGATTCCTCTGCTGAGCTGAACCTCCCATAAGGCGGGGGCAATATCTCTTTATGTGACCCAGATCTCCACACTCAAAACAACCCCTCTCTGAAAATGTCGGCAAGTTCTGAGGCGTACCTCGAGAACTAGAAAAACTACCAAAAGAACCTTATACAGATGACCCCTGAACGGATGGTGCACGAGATGAACTCTGAGCTGGAAGTGCACTAAGAGAAGACTGACTCTGTCGAGCACTGTATGAACCATGGCTAGCTGATGCGCCACGATGAGCTGGATGAGCCATCTAAGCAGGCCTATAAGGACGACCCCTGCTGTGATGAGATGTCATCCAAAATAAACACCACTGGAATTACCCGGACCACGAGACCTCTAGGACTCCCTCTCCTCACGTTCCTGAATACAGACCATCTCTAGTCGTCAAGTACTATCAACCACCTCGTCGAATTTAGCACATGCTACATTTCCCAAAGTCATAACAAAATGGAACTGATGATTGGGGCCATTAATGAACCTCCTTATCTTCTCCCTCTCAGTGGGAACCAACAAAACTGCATGACGAGCTAATTCTGAAAACCACATCTCATACTGTGTCACGGATAGGTCCTCTTGACGTAAATACTCAAATTGCATGTGCAGTTCCTCTCTGCAGGTCTGTGGCATAAACTTCTCCAAGAAAAATACGGATAACTCTTGCCATAAAAGTGGTGTTGCACTAACTGGTCTGTTCCTCTCATAAATCTCCCACCATCTGAAGGCTACTCCGATCAGCTGAAAAGTAGTAAATGAGACCCCACTAGTCTCCAGAATACCCGCTATACAAAGCATATGCTGGCATTTGTCCAGGAAATCCTGAGCACTCTCTGACTCAGTTCCACTGAAAGTTGGAGGATGGAATCTCCTAAACCTCTTTAATATCTTATGTTCCTCCTCATTCATAATAGGACTCACCTGGGCCTGAGCAACTGCAACCGGCTGGACTGGTAGTGCCCCCGGTATATGAAGTTCCTACACTACCTGCTCTGGAGTACGAGAAACAAGGGTATGAGTACCTCCCCCGGCCTAAGAAGTGGCCGGTGCGGCCTGAGCCGAAACCATCTGAGCAAGGCCAATGCAAACAGTAAATATCTGGGCTAAAGCCTCCAGAAGGCCTGGAATCACAATAGGCATAGTTGGTGTCTGAGTTGGTCTCGTCGGAACCTGCTCCTGAGCTGGGGCAACTGGTAGTTCTACAGGTGTTGCTCCAACTGTTGTACGAGCTACACTTCGACCTCTACCACGTCCCCGACCTTTACAACGGCCTCGGCCTCTCGCGGCCCTAACTGGTGGCGCTGATGGCTGACCATCTGATCTGGTAGTATGTGTCCTCACCATCTCTGAGAGAATAGAATAAGAGAAATTTAGTTTTCAAAATCAATAAGTTCGCATGACCGAATACAAGAAAGTGAAATTTTTCTAAGGGTTTGGTAGTCTCTCGAAGATAAGTACAGACGTCTCCGTACCGATCCGCAAGACTCTACTAAACCTTCTCATGACTCATGAGACCTATGTAACCTAGGCTCTGATACCAACTTGTCACAATCTAAAATCTGCATGTCGTGATGGTGTCTATCTCAATACTAGGCAAGCCGACAACCTCAATAAACCACAAATTTCTTTAAGTTCGAAAACATAGTATATAAATTTAATATAAAACCCCACATGTTCTAATATAAAATATACTCCCAAAATACGGTATCACTAAGTACATGAGCATCTAAATGATAACATAGTCTGACTAATACCAACACTGTATGGAAATATAGAACAATACAAATAATCGAAAGGAAAGAGAGTCAAGGTGTGCAAACGTCAAACAACTACCTCGATAGTCTCCAACAGATAATCTCCTAAAAATTAGCAACCGCCATGTCCGAAAGTACCTGGATCTGCACACTAAGTGCAGAGTGTAGTATGAGTACAACCGACCCCATGTACTCAATAAGTAACAAGACTAACCTTTGGGCTGAAAGTAGTGACAAGCTCCACATGTATAGTCTAATATAGAAATAACAGTACATAAACGTAGGCATGCTTTCAAGTTCAATAGTTAACGTAGACAATAAAATAGATCAATTCTGAATGATATGAGGAATGTGACATTTCTATAGCTACATGCCAATGTGCATACTGTATGTGATGCACCTCTGTGGAAAATCTCGTGCACTCACAAATCTCAAAATACTCACTCACTCAGTACTGTATATGGCCAACTCAGCCCAGGGAAGATCCGTCCTGTATATATACACATAGACTGACTATCAGTCAATCAGTATGTATAAGGCCAATCCAGCCTAGGGGAAGATCCATCCCCAGATATAAATGATTCAGACAAGATCCATGTCCAGGGAAGTTCCATCCGTCAATATAAATCAACCACGCTCACTAGGGGGATGCATATTTCGGAGAGGCTCCTTCAGCCCAAGCGCTATAATAGCCAGATCCAGGCATAAATAAATAAAATATGTTGCGACGTGCAGCCCGATCCCATATAATATCACTCAAAATCTCCAGCCTCTCGGGCTCTAAATGATATGAAAATCAACCTGACATGATGATATGATGTATCAATGAATGACAAGAAGAGGCTCAGATATGATATGCACATGATAGATGTGACTGAGTACAAAATTATAAATTTAAACAAGTAATCCAAAAGTAATAAGACCTTCGTGGGTCCCAAAATATCGGCACATAGCATAAACATGATCTTTAACACAAGTCTCAACTCAATTTCCTCTAACACGTGGAGGATATGTGGATAACGACATGATTATTTGACTATGCAACTCCACGGAATTAATTAAGTCACAATTTCTATGGTGCACGCCCACACGACCGTCATCTAGCATGTGCGTTACCTCCAAACAATTTATATAACAGGAAATTCAGGGATTCATACCCTCAAAACCAAGTTTAGCAGTGTTACTTACCTCATACCGTGTATTTCTTTAATCCAATATGCCCTTGCCTCGCGAATCGGCCTTTGAATGCCTTGAATCTAGTCACAATTAATTCGATTCAGTCAATACAAACTATAGGAAATAATTCCATATGAAAATACTAATTTTCCAACAAAATCTGAAATTCCACTCAAATATTGTCAGTGGGGGCCACGTCTCGGAACCCGACAAAAGTTATAAAATATGAATGCACATTAAACCACGAGTCCAACCATACCAAATTTATCAAATTTAGATATCAACTCGACCTTCAAATACTCTAATCTTATTTTCAAATTCCTATGCCCAAATCCTCTAATTATACCTGAAAAATATGTAATCTAGTCGGAATAATCGATGATAATTCAATATTATTGACTAACAATGATCATAAGTGACTTACCTCAAGTTATCCCATGAATTCTCGCTCAAAAATCACCTCAACCCGTGCTAGAAATGTCCAAAACAGAGAAAATCTCGGACCCCTCTGTTTTTGTACACTGCCCGGTGCTTTCGCACATGCGGCCCTTTTAATCGCTTCTACGAGACGCTTATGCGGTCCTCTCCCTCGCATCTGCAGACCTACCACTTTTGCGGTCAAAAATTCGCTTCTCTGGAGTTGCATGTGCGACATTTCCATCGCTTCTGCAAAGCCAACTCCCCTTCCCTTTCTCCGCTTCTGCGATCGTCCCATCGCTGGTGTGACCCGCTTCTGTGGTCCACCTGCTCGCTTCTGTGACCACTGCCTTTCCCAGGCTGCATCTGCAACCATTTTGTTACTTCTGCGGTCGCGCACCTGCGACCAATTCCATCGCAGGTGCGATTGCACCAGAACTTGAAAATTTTCCAGAATTGTTCCAAGTCCAAATTTCGATTCGTTAACCATCCGAAACTCACCTGAATCCCCCGGGACCTCAACCAAATATACCAACAAGTCCAAAAATATCATACGAACTTAGTTGAAGCCTCAAATCACATCAAACAATGCTAAAAACACGAATCATACCCAATTCAAGCTTAATGAAACTAAGAATTTTTCAACATCTACATTCGATGCCGAAACCTATCAAATCTAGTCCGATTGACCTCAAATTTTGCACACAAGTCATAAATGACATAACAGACCTATAAAAAAATTTAGAACTGAATTCCGACCCCGATATCAAAAAGTCAACTCCCCGGTGAACCTTCCAAACTTAAATTTCCTATTTTTGTCATTTCAAACCTAATTTAACTACAGACTTCCAAAAATAATTCAGACACACTCTTAAGTCCAAAACCACCATACGGATCTATTGGAATCATTAAAACTCTCTTCTAGGACCGTTTATACATAAGTCAATATCCGGTCAACCTTTTCAACTTAAATTTTCATCCTTGAGACTAAGTGTCTCAATTCATTCCGAAACCACACCGGACCCAAACCAATTACCCCAGCAAGTCACATAACAGTTGTAAAGCACAAAATGAGAAGTAAATGGGGGACGGGGCTGTAATACTCAAAACGATCGGTCAGGTCATTACAACAATAATATTACAAGATACATCAGTCCAAAAGAAAATGATTGTAATTAGCTGGTGTATTAGTTGGGTCAAAATAGATGGTGAGCCTTTTTATAAAATATAAAAGTTTGGGGTAATTTTTAAAATTATTAAAAAATTAAACAGTAATATTTTGGCCCTAAAACAGGTCTAGAGCTAGTTTTGGGATTTGAAAATTTTGTTTTCAAAATATTCCAAAACATGGAAAAAATTTATAAACAAACATGTTTTGCCAAAAAACAATTGAAAGAAACTTGACAAAATCTATAGTCAAACGGGGATGTAGACTGAGGTTTTAAAACTATCTAAAACTGGATTCAATTTTACATTGTTTTGTTATACTTACCTACTAGATTCCATTTAATATCTTTTCGTTAATAGAAACTTACCAGAATGACTATAATTTTATGACATCTATGTTTTTTACTTCACATGTTTGGGACACAAAGAGTCTGTATACGGTCAAGACCGAGTTTGCCCTTCGTGTGACTAATCAAGATTGGAGCATGATGGTCCGAGGTTCGTCATTATAAAATCGAGCTGTGATGTGAAGTTGGAAGGTCGAACTCGAGACCCAGAGACTGATCGAGACCAAGATCGAGTCAAGGTTGAGCTCGAGACCCAGAAGCCGATCAATACCGAGATCAAGTCAAGATCGAGTTCGAGACCCAGAGGCCGATCAATACCGAGATCAAGTCAAGATCGAGCTCGAGATCCAGAAATCGATCAATACTGAGACCGGCCAAGATCGAAACTGAGCCAAGGAACAAAGAGCCGTTATAACCGCATTTGGGGAGAGAATCTCGGCAAAAATCACGGCTTGAATCAAGGAAAAATTTATTAATTTATCCATCATGGGATCTCCACTATGTATTTTTAATTATATCCAAATTAGGTTTCCCCCACTATATTAACAGTGGGTATCATCTGTACAAAGGGGATTTTGATTCATTCACACATTCAGATCTATTAACATTTACATAACATCTAGCAATTATTATCCTTTTTGGGCTTTGATATTGATTCATTCTATTCTTTTATCGTTCACTCTCTATTCAATTTGGGTTTGTACTCATTCTTTTTACAGTTAATATTCGATATATCTTTACTTACTTTTCCAATTTGTACCAAGTTATACCACGTATCCTTAGAAGTACGTATAAATTTAACTCTATCCGCTTTTTGGATAAACAGTTTGGCGCCCACCGTGGGGCTAAGGATAATAGTGGTTGTTTGGTACGAATCTCTGTAAAATACACTATTTTACACATGCTCTTGGAAGTGTCTTTGATTTCAGGTTAAAAACGACGAAATCTCAATTAATGGCCCTACCTACCGACAACGAAACTAGGCCTTCACGATGAGAATAACAACCTGACGCCTGGGAATTAAAGGCCACTCGTTGATCCCGTTGGAATTCGGGCCGTAGATCCAATTGACGTTAATTCGCATGTGGCCATTGAGGCGAACAAATGCTCTAACCCCGAAAACAACATTCATGGTGAAAATCGCTCTATGGTTCGAAACACCTAAAATGTTAGAGAATACGGGATTAGCATGCGTATGATTTTTGAAATGTTGCAAGCTCAACAGGTAGCCATAGCTCAGTTGCAGAGACAAACCCAGGCACCGAGAAGGCCCGAGCCCTATCCACCCTGAGAAGTCACCCACAAAACGGGGCCAGCTGTAGTAAGGTCAAATGAACAAGAATCGGGGACTAATTTCGAAATTATTAAGATGTTCGAGGAACTGACAAAACGAATTGAGTCAGGAGAAAAGAGGATTAAAGCAAACGACAAAAAAGTAGAAACTTATAACTCCAGGGTTGATCATATCCCGGGGGCACCACCAATATTGAAGGGTTTGGATTCCAAAAAATTAGAACAAAAGCCCATCCCCCCGAGCGCAACTCCCAAATCGATCCCCAAGAAGTTTCGCATGCCTGAAATTCCTAAATATAATGGAACGACCGACCCCAATGAACACGTCACCTCTTACACATGTGCCATTAAAGGAAACGATCTAGAAGATGACGAGATCGAATCTATATTATTAAAGAAGTTCGGGGAGACCCTGTCAAAGGGAGCAATGATATGGTATCATAATTTACCTCCTAACTCTATTGATTCTTTTGCTATGCTTGCAGATTCTTTCGTAAAAGCACACGTTAGAGCCATAAAGGTCAAAACCAGGAAATCGGACCTTTTCAAGGTAAGGCAAAAAGATAACGAGATGCTAAGAGAGTTCGTATCTCATTTTTAAATGGAACGGCTGGATCTACCACCGGTCACGGACGATTGGGCCGCTCAAGCTTTCACCCAAGGACAGAACGAACGAAGCTCGATGGCATCACGACAGTTGAAGAAAATTTTGATAGAGTACCCGGCTGTTACCTGGGCCGATATACACAGTCGATATCAATCAAAGATTAGTGTCGAAGACGACAAGCTGGGTTTTGGGTCCATTATTAAAAGGGACATCGACCGAGAACCAAGGTCGAACAGGGACCGATACCGGCTGTACAACGGAGATCGTAAGGGTAGTGAACCGGAACGCAACTCCATACGAGGTAAAAGGAGAAGTGATCGAGGCCAAGGGTCTCGAGGGATGATGAACAAGAATAGGTTCGACAGGCATACCGGACCTAAGGAAGCACCGCGATTATCATAATATAACTTCAACATTGATGCATCCGCTATTGTATCGGCTATCGGATGCATCAAAGATACTAAATGGCCTCGACCTCTGCAGTTCGATCCAGCCCAGAGAAATCCCAATCAAATGTGCAAGTATCATGGCATCCATGGCCATAGAACGGAATATTGCAGGCAGTTGAGAGAGAAGGTAGCCCAGTTATTCAATGATGGGCACCTTCGAGAGTTTTTAAGTGACCGGGCTAAGAACCATTTCAAAATCAGAGAATTCAATAGACAAAACGAACAAGAAGAGCGACAACACATCATCCACATGATCATCGGAGGGATCGATATCCCCCAGGGGAGGGGCCGGTGCTTAAACGCACAAAGATGTCGATTATAAGAGAGAAGCGATCTCGAACTCAGGATTACATACCTAAAGGAACCGTGTCCTTTAGTGACGAAGACGCGGAAGGAATCATGCAGCCCCATAACGACGCACTGGTAATATCTGTACTTATGAATAAAACTTAATTTAAGCGTGTGTTAGTTGATCGAGGTAGTTCGGCCAACATCATTCGATCAAGGGTCGTAGAGTAACTCGGTCTATAGGACCAGATCGTGCCCGCAACCCTGGTACTAAATAGATTCAATATGGCATGTGAAACTACTAAGGGCGAGATAATATTGCCATTAAACGTGGTTGGGACCATCCAAGAAACGAAGTTCCACGTAATCGAAGGCGACATGAGATATAACGCTCTGTTCGGGAGGCCGTAGATCCACAATATGAGAGCAATAACCTCGACCCTTCACCAGGTTATAAAAGTCCCAACACCAGAGGGAATCAAAATGGTCTATGGGGAACAACCGTCCGCAAAGGAAATGTTCGTCTTCGATGAAGTGATTCTAATATCATCACTATCATCGACAAATGGATCAGGTTCGAAGGAGAAACAGGACACCAAATAGCAATCACAAACGTCAGCCTCGACCCAACTAGAGAAACAGAACACTGACGAAGATGATGATTATGGGATCCTTCTTGCTCCCCGATGATTCTGACGCAACCAAATCAACGGTCGAAGAACTGGAGCAAATCACGCTAATCGAACATATGCCCGAGCGAAAAGTATACCTGGGTACGGGGTTAAATCCCGAGCTCAAGAAAAAGCTTATTCAATTTCTTATAGCTAACATGAACTATTTCGCTTGATCCCATCTTGACATGACAGGGATCCCACCGGAAATAACCACTCATAGACTAAGCTTGGATCCTAAATTCTATCAGGTAAAGCAAAAAAGAAGGCCCCAGTCTGAGATCAAACATGCCTTCATCAAGGACGAGGTAACCAAAATTCTTAAAATAGGGTCCATTCGCGAAGTAAAATACCCTGAATGGATCGCAAACGTGGTAGTAGTCCCTAAGAAGGGAAACAAACTTAGAATGTGTATAGATTATAAAGACCTGAATAAAGCAAGCCCCTAAGGATTTTTTTCCTTTGCCTAATATCGATCGTATGATCGATGCCATGGCTAGCCATGAGACTCTCAGTTTTCTCGATGCCTACTTCGGGTACAACTAGATACAAATGAACCCGGAGGACTAGGAAAAGACCTCGTTTATCACTAAGTATGGTACCTACTGTTATAATGTAATGTCGTTCGGTCTAAAAAATGCTGGTGCAACTTATCAACGCCTAGTAAACCGAATGTTTGAAAAACAAATAGGAAAGTCAATGGAAGTTTATATTGATGATATATTAGTTAAGTCCCTGCAAGTAGAGGACCATTTAAAGTATTTGTAGGAAACTTTTGATATATTGAAGGAGTATAATATGAAGCTCAACCCCGAAAAATGTGCATTTAGAGTTGGCTCGGGCAAGTTTCTTGGCTTCATGGTGCCTAATCGGGGAATCGAGATCAACCCCGATAAAATCAAAGCTATCAAGGATATCACGGTAGTGGATAATGTAAAGGTCATACAGAGTCTAACGGGACCAATAGCCACCCTAGGACGATTCATTTCGAGATCCTCATATAGGAGCCATCGATTTTTCTTACTACTTAAGAAGAAGAGCAACTTTGCGTGGACTCCGGAATGCCAGCAGGCTTTGGAGGAACTAAAGAGGTATTTATCGAGCCCGCCGCTGCTTCATACCCCGAAAGTAGACGAGCAGCTTTACCTGTACTTAGATGTCTCTGAGATAGCAGTAAGTGGAGTCTTAGTTCGAGAAGAACAAGGTACGTAATTCCCTATTTATTATGTCAGTCGGACCTTAGGCGAGGCCGAAACTAGATATCCACACTTAGAAAAATTAGCGTTTGCTTTAATAAGCGCCTCTAGGAAACTAAAATCATATTTCCAGTGTCATCCAATATATGTTGTAACAACTTATCCTCTTCAAAATATGTTGCACAAACTCGAGCTTTCGGGTCAATTGGCCAAATAGGCCATAGACATCAGCGGGTACGATATTGAGTATCTACCCCGAACCGCCATCAAATCTCAAATCTTGGCGGACTTCATGGCTGACTTTACGCTGGCCTTCGTACTCGAGATTGAAAAAGAAATACTTATAAAATTGGGTACCTCTTCGGGAGTCTGGACCCTCTTTACGGACGGTGCCTCGAACGCGAAGGGGTCCGAACTAGGCATCGTACTAAAATCACCCACAGGTAATGTAGTTAGACAGTCTATCAGAACTACAAAATTGACTAACAATGAGGCCGAGTATGAGGCCATGATTGCAGGTCTCGAACTAGCTAGAAGCTTGAGAGCGGAAGTCGTAGAGGCTAGGTGTGATTCCCTCCTCGTGGTAAACCAAGTTAACGGGACTTTCGAAGTCTGAGAAGATCGAATGCAGAGGTACTTGGATAAACTACAGGTGACTCTACATCGATTTAAGGAATGGACCCTGCAACATGTACCCCGAGAACAGAACAGTGAGGTCGACGCTCTTGCAAACTTAGGTTCATCGATCGAAGATGACGAACTCAACTCGGGGACTGTCGTACAACTCATGAGATCAGTAATCGAAAAAGCTCATGCCGAGATAAACTCCACAAGTTTAACCTGGGAATGGAGAAACAAATACATAGAGTACTTTAAGAACAAAAAGCTTCCATCAGATCCAAAGGAATCGAGAGCTCTGCGCACAAAAGCAGCACGGATCATCTTGTCCGAAGACAGAACGTTGTTTAGAAGGACGTTCGATGGACCATTGGCAATATGTTTGGGACCGGGAGATACCGATTACATCCTACGGGAAATTTACGAGGGTACTTGTGGAAATAATTCTGGTGCCGATTCACTGGTCCACAAAGTAATCAGAGCAGGGTATTATTGGACTGATATGGGCAAGGACACAAGGGAGTTCGTTCGAAAATGCGACAAATGCCAAAGGCATGCGCCCATGATTCATCAACCTGGGGAACTATTCCACTCGGTCCTATCTCCATGGCCTTTCATGAAATGGGGAATGGACATCGTCGGCCCCATCCCATCGGCCCCAGGTAAGGCTCAGTTTATTTTGTTGATGACTGATTATTTCTCTAAATGGGTTGAAGCACAGGCTTTCGAGAAAGTCAGAGAAAAAGAAGTGATAGACTTCATTTGGGACCACATCATATGTCGATTTGGGATGCCATCCGAGATTGTATGTGATAATGGAAAACAATTCATCGGTAGCAAAGTAACTAAATTTCTCGAGGATCACAAGATCAAAAGGATCCTATCAACACCTTATCATCCCAGCGGGAACGGACAAGCCAAATTGACCAACAAAACCATCATCCAAAATCTTAAGAAGAGATTGACCGACGCCAAAGGAAAATAGAGAGAAATACTACCCGAGGTCCTATGGGCATACCTCACAACATCAAAATCCAGTAGCGGAGCAACACCATTTTCGTTGGTTTATGGCACCGAAGCTCTGATCCCGGTCGAGTTCGGAGAACCTAGCATCAGGTTTTGATATGCAACAGAGGAGTCGAATAACGAGATCATGAATACGAGCCTAGAATTGTTGGACGAAAGACGAGAAGTCGCTCTCGTCTGATTGGCCGCCCAAAAATAGCGTATCGAAAGGTACTACAATCGAAGAACCAATCTTCGACATTTTAACACCGGGACTTGGTGCTAAGAAAAGTCATCTTCCACACCCGAAATCCGAATGAATGGAAACTGGGCCCGAACTGGGAAGGACCGTATCAGGTTCTTGAAATTGTCGGAAAAGGATCCTACAAGCTCGGTATAATAAACGACAAACAATTACCGAGCAATTGGAACGTATCGCACCTAAAATGATACTACTGCTAAGGTACGACCCTCCCATGTTCATTTGTATTTCGAAACTAACCCTTGCAGGTGTTCGACCAGAAACAGGGATGGATTCTTCAACACGAAGCCTTTAGGTCTGAAAGCACGCATTGCACTCTTTTTCCCTTAGACCGGTTTTGTCCCAAATGGGTTTTCCAGCGTGGTTTTTAATGAGGCAACCATTGATCGTGCTAACTTAGAATAATTCAACAGTATCTGAGGCCTCTTTACAATCAATCTCGAATACTAGGGGGCATTGCCCTCGAATATCAAGTTCGATGCAAGGAAATTACTTCATGGCAACAAGGTCTCGATAGGAAAAACTTGTAAGGGCCAAATGATCGAACGAACCATGCCCGCGTAGTTTGCTCGAGCCGTGGCACAAAACATGTACGCATGTATAATGACTTATAAAGAGAAATTTCTTCTTTACCGATACCTCAAAAAGGTTCTTCTACTTCATATTCCTGATCTATTATGCAAACAAGCTTAAGGGCCGACCGTGATCGGAGTTCGAATGATTACCCCCACAAATCGGGGACTGTCGTTCGAAAATTCAACGATATCGAAATATATAAACTCCGAAAATCATAAGCCCATGAGGAAAATCCTGAACTAAAGAGGGATTTCTATAGGCCACGGCCACCACACTCGGGGCCCGAACTAAAAAGGCTACGGCCGAATTAACACAGGTCGGAGACGTTTGAATTCCATAACAAAACAGGCCTTCGAATTCTTTCATAAATCGGTTAAAAAGGCTACCCCCCGGCAAAATTATAAAAGGCTTCGATAATATCAAGCCTCGAAAACTCTAATGAGTATCAAATTATTCGAACTCTCGAACAATTACGTATTTCATGCCAAGGCATTACAAGTTTCGCAAATATAAATGATAAGAAACTCTTGTAAGCAGGAAAGGGGACAAATACATAAACAATCTTTTTTACAAAAACCTAAGGGTTACTTTACTTCGAGTTCAAGCAAGCACTCACTTGACCATAAAGCCTAAGGGTTGTTTTGTGCTTTGAGCTCGAGAGACCATCCTCGCTCAACTAAAAACCTAAGTGTTACTTTACTTCGAGTTCGAGAAAGCACTCACTCGACCATAAAGCCTAAGAGTTATTTTCTGCTTTGAGCTCGAGAGACTGTCCTCGCTCAAATAAAAAACCCTAAGGGTTACTTTACTTCGAGTTCGAGCAAGCACTCACTCGACCATAAAGCCTAAGGGCTATTTTCTGCTTTGAGTTCGATAAACAATCTTTTTTACAAAAGCCCAAGGGTTACTTTACTTCGAGTTCGAGCAAGCACTCACTCGACCATAAAGCCTAAGGGCTGTTTTTTACTTTGAGCTCGAGAGACCGTCCTCGCTCAATTAAAAACTTAAGGGTTACTTTACTTCGAGTTCGAGCAAGCACTCACTCGACCATAAAGCCTAAGGGTTGTTTTCTGTTTTGAGCTCTAGAGACCGTCCTCGCTCAAATAAAAAACCTAAGGGATACCTTACTTCGAGTTGGAGCAAGCACTCACTCGATCATAAAGTTTACGGGCTATACTAATTCAGTTCCAATCAAATTATTTAAACGTCGGATCTTGGAATACAACTTCACAAGGCAAAAAGGAAGAAAGTTTTATATATATGTTAAAAATCATTTACAAGGGCAGCATGGCCCGATCAAGTTTCTATACAAAATAACAAAACAGTCTTATAAGAAACATAAAAAATACTATAGGACTTAGTCCTCTTCAGGAGCAGCATCTTCGCCCTCGAGGCCTCCTTCACTTTCAGATCTACTCATACTCCCGATTTCTTCATCATCATCAGGAAAGGCCAACACTCCGGCCTCGGCTTCAAGCTCTTTAGCTCTCTCGATCTCGGCCGTAAGATCGAAGCCACGAGCATGGATCTCCTCGAGAGCCTCCCTTCGAGACTGGCATTTAGCGTGCTCGGCAACCCAGTTTGCTCGAGCCTGAGTAGCCTCAGCAACCTCCTTTGCTCGAACCTGAGCAGCTTTAACATCGGACCGGTAAACGACCACCATTACATCAGCATTGGCCATGGCTTTTTCGACCTCCGATTTAGCCTCTGAAAGTTCTGTGGCCAGTCTTTCTTGATCAGAAGTTGCTGAGCCCAACCGAGACTGGAACTCCTCAATTTTCTTGGCTTGTACCAAGGCTTTCTCTTTCAAGCTTCGGAGTTGGATCTCAGCCGAGGCCAGTTGAGTTCGGGCAGCCTTCTTTTCTAAGGCAAGGTGGTCCATATTCTTTTTCCACTCTTCGGCCTCCGCCTTCACAGCGTCCACTTCAACACGAAGTTGCGTGATCACATCAAACTTTTGCTGGACCTGTGGAACCGAATTGTTAGCCATCACGCCCGAGTCAATGCCATTAATTTCAAAGATTCTTTTTACCTGCTCGGACAAATTGGCTTGTTTTTTTCGAGCTGCTTCTAGCTCAGCCCGATGTCCTTTTGCTTCTCCTTCTCTCTGCTCACTAAGAAGCTTGAAGGCATCTCTCTCCTCGGTAAGCCCTCAGATTTCGGCTTCGTACCAGCTCAGTTCCCCTCGGGATCGGAGAAACATCTCGTGATGAAGCACAGAGGCCTACAAAAATAGAAAGAAGGAATTATGCAAGGAAAGAAAAATACAAGTATGAAAATTGACAAAGAGAAAATGAACTTACCCGATTCAGGGCCTATTGAGCTTCATTGAAAAGACAAGAAACTCCCACCTCGCCCAAGCTCTTCTTCGGAGCCTCCGAGTCACCAAGACCGGCAACATCTTCTACCCCGACAAAATAACCACGGAAAGGGTCTTCCTCTTCATGGGCTCTTTCTCCATGATAGGCCTCCACGGCCTGAGCGTCGCATATCATCGACTGGGAAAATGAAGGAAACGAGGAATCCCCAATCTCTATTTCCCCGAGTAGGTCTTTTGGGGCGCCGCCTCCGTCTTGGGAAACCTCAAGTCCAGTTTCTGCACCTGTTTTCACCGCCTCTTTGACGATCTCTTCTCCCCGAGGTAAAACGTCTTTGGTTCCCTTCGGCTCGAGAACTTGGGTCAGAGACTCCCCCTCGACCTCATCGAGCCTAGACAGAGTAGTATCAACTCCCACCAATTCCAAAGCTTTCTGAATATCGATGCCAGTTCGTGCACGGGCCACCAGCCTTGAACCACCTTCTTCTTCTTCTTCTTCTTCTTCTTCTTCTTCTTCTTCTTATTCATCCCTTAGTTTTTGGACTGACTCCATATTCAGTGGGATTGTGTTCCTCTTGGGTTTATGGGCCGCTCTCTTCTTGGATTTTTGACCCTCGGGGTTCGAGGCCCTTTTTCTCTTAATCTCTGGTTTCGAGATAGGCGGTAAAGCCTCTTCATCTCCGGGCAAGGGTCTCATAGCCACATCCTTTCCGAGACCTACAAAAGAAGAAAGTAAATAAACGCATACTTGAGAAAAAATGCTTGAACAATAGGCAAAATCGGTAAAATCGAGAAGAAGGATTACCATGAGTACGAGCCTCCCACCGACCCTTTCACAAATTGCGCCACGTGCACTCGACGTATGTTGACGTCGAAACCAGGCTCCTGACCCAGTTCTCGAGGTGGGGAACCGCACCCGGCATCCAAGCAACAGTTGCATCAAGAAAAACACTGATAAGAAAAGATGAAGAAGTAAAAACAACAAAAACTAAAAACGAGATCATACTTACGTTTCATATTCCATTTCTCGAGAAATGGCATACTCTCACCCGGGATTAGGTCCGAGGTCTTCACTCGAAAGAACCGGCCCATCCAACCCCGATATTTGTCTTCATCTATGCTCGAGGTAAATGCCTTGGTGGCCCGGCACTGAAGCTTTATCAGCCCACCTCGGTAAAGTCGGGGGCTATATAATCTTACGAGGTGGTCGAGGGTAAAGGGAAGCCCGTCGATTTTGCTTACAAAAAAACGAAGCAATATCACAATCCTCCAAAAATAAGGGTAAATTTGACCGATGTTCACCTGGTATTTCTTGCAAAAATCGACGATGACCGAATCGAGGGGACCCAGAGTGAAAGGAAAAGTGTAAACACTCAGATACCCTTCCACGTGGGTAGTGATCGCCTCCT
This sequence comes from Nicotiana tabacum, assembly GCF_000715075.1. Lineage (NCBI taxonomy): Eukaryota > Viridiplantae > Streptophyta > Magnoliopsida > Solanales > Solanaceae > Nicotiana > Nicotiana tabacum. The sequence goes on from NC_134083.1 coordinate 29,070,353, forward strand.
CCGGTGCCCGTATCACAACCTCTTTATTTTCCCAATTATAGTCCTTTTTCACCAGATCGAGAAGACTTTTTGGTATCGAGCATATATATCCCGATACCGGCTCGCATCGACCAGCAACCGAGGAGGGTCTCTCTACTTAAAAATCGGAATCAATAACACACACCCCTGGGAACAAGTTCTTCAAGGCGTGGCTCCACCACTGTTTTTTCGACGGCCGGCCGAGATGAGGAAGCAGCCTCTTTTTGCGTAATAGTTTTAGATATTTTTGCCATCTAAATATTTGTGAACAAAGAAGGGAGATTGAAGTATTTGGTGTTTTGAGAAGAACAAGCAAAGAAATTCCAAAACCTGGAAATAAGGAGCTTTGGGAAAGGCGAAGAACTGTGAAGATTGAAATGAAAAAGATTTGAAGGTAAAAGTTTGAAATAATGAAGAAGGGGGCTATTTATAGATTTCACAGTAACGGTTCAAAATTGGCAGTAGCCGACCATCGACTGACACGCATTTAATACCTTGATAACTAGACCGACGGGACGTTTGTCACATACGTCGCAATCGGGCTCGTCACAGACGTCAGTATTCATCTAGTCGGAGGTTGAATAATTATATCGTTTCTCGCCACCTTCTTTCCGAGAAACGATGAGACTATCTGTATACTGTCAAAACCGAGTTTGCCCTTCGTGTGACTAATCAAGATTGGAGCATGATGGACCGAGGTTCGTCATTATAATATCGAGTTGTGATGTGAAGTTGGAAGGTCGAGCTCGAGACCCAGAGACTGATCGAGACCAAGATCGAGTCAAGGTTGAGCTCGAGACCCAGAGGCCAATCAATACCGAGATCAAGTCAAGATCGAGCTTGAAACCCAGAGGCCGATCAATACCGAGATCAAGTCAAGATCGAGCTTGAGACCCAGAAACCGATCAATACCGAGATTGGCCAAGATCGAAACCGAGCCAAGGAACAAAGAGCCGTTATAACCGTATTTGGGGAGAGAATCTTGACAGAAATCACGGCTTGAATCAAGGAAAAGCTTATTAATTTATCCATCATGAGATCCCCACTATGTATTTTTAATTATATCCAAAGTAGGTTCCCCACTATATTAAGAGTGGGTATCATATGTACAAAAGGGATTTTGATTCATTCACACATTCACATCTATTGAGATTTACATAACATCTAGCAACTATTATCCTTTTTGGGCTTTGATATTAATTCATTCTATTCTCTTGTCGATCACTCTCTATTCAATTTGGGTTTGTACTCATTCTTTTTACAGTTAATATTCGATATATCTTTACTTATTTTTTTAATTTGTATCAAGTTATATTATGTATCCTTAGAACTACGTATAAATTCAACTCTATCCATTTTTCGGGTAAACAAATTCAAATGTTTCTTGCCTATGCATACAAGCATGGAAAAAAGAAGCAGTGTCTGCCACTTTGTTAAGTTATGACTTTTTTTTCAATTATACTTTGGAAATAATGATTACATTTCAAACTACATTCTTAAAAGAGAGAAGCTATGGAATTCATCCGTAAAAAGGTCCATAATTCAGTTTCTTAAAAAAAAGAAAAGAGGAAAGAATAAATGCAATTTAAAAACGCAATTGAGAGATGCGATTTGTAAAACGCATTCGGCACATGCGATTATCAAACGCTTTGTCCATCAGTTGCGTTTTAAACGCGCATTCCTCAATTACAATTTATAAACGACTTACGATTTATAACATTCTTCAAATGCAAACTAGAGATATAGTTGCTAATACAAACACAATTTTCCCTCCTTCGTTTTGGCTAACAATTTTCGCCTCCACGATCAGAAGAACCCTTCAATGTACTCCGCCAATTTTGGTGATAATTAAGTAATGTAAGCTTAAAGATAATCTACATTCAACTCCATTTCCTTCAGAGTTTCAAGGTATTAATCACCATTACTCTCAAAATATTCTGATTTTACGTAATTCTTTAAACAACTCACGTATTATTTTGAGTTATGAGTACGATATCTAATAATTTTTGGCTAGTAGTATAACCAAAATTGAAAATTTTAAAAAGATAATCAGAAGTGAACAAAATTGAAAATTATAAGAAGAAAACAATGGTGAAACCAGAGATATTAGCAAATGAGACAAAATCCTTACGAAAGAAGTAATAAAGAAGATATGAAGATTTATCTAAGAGGGAAAGGAATCCTACATTGAGAAAGAGACACGTGGGCAAAATATTCAATCACTGATAATGTAAAATCAAGTTTATAGTACAACACATATTACATTGTGTACAATCTTATATTACAATGTTCGTCCCCCATTCTGTCTTACAAATAGTAAAAACTTCTTAATTGTAATGAATCAATAAAAGAAGAAGAAGAAGAGTATTGCTGAGAAAAGTAGGGAGAGAGAATTTTTATTGATTTGGAATGAATTACAATGGAATAGAACCCCTCTATTTATAGGAAAAGAGTGACTTAGTCATCAAGTAACAAATCCTAAAATCTCTCTAAAAGTAGACATTCACCATAAATAAAATATTATTTATAACACTCCCCCTTGAATATTTATTCAATAGATAATGTACCTCGTTAAAACCTTAACTAAAATAAAACCCAGTGAAAAAAAGCGTACACATATCTAACAATACGTCTTTTGGTTGCCTCGTTAAAAACCTTGCAAGAAAAAATCAGTGGGTTAAAACCTTGTAAGGGAAAAAGCGTACAACGCGTATTAACTCTCCCTGATGAGATTATCAATTCACATCTTTGAGCCTTCACATTTCAATCTTGTGTACCATCTTAAAAAAATCATTGGTAGAGATTTGATAAACAAACCAATCATATTAACTCCGATGAATATGTTGCACCTTGAAAATCCTCGCTATCACGTTATCATGCTTATAGTTATAGCAAGATACAAATGTGCACAAATTACACTTATGATGTAGTACTTCATGACCAAGAATTCTATATGCTTTAAGCAATTTAAATTCTCCAGAGATTGTCATATAAGCTAAGTCACATAAGCCATACAAATCGACTTTAGATGCATATCAAGTTTTAATGTCATGTTAGATATATAAGATAAATAAAAGTGATTGCGCACACCATTACTTTATACTTTTAAGTGTTTGAACTACATGTCCAAAACTACATGTCGTTCATTTGAAACCAATTCTATTCGAATTGTGTCTCTTCCATTTGACCAATATTTTTGTGTCTGTATTCGACAAACTTAAGATCCTCATCTATACTTAGCGCTATGATAGATGTCGTCGACGAACATTTTATATCGGTTTCAATATTTTTTTTCCATAAAGACATAACATAGAGATCTCTTCATTTATATTTTCAGGTACCTGAACCTCTCTTGAGAATTTATGAAGTATTATGTCATGTGATCTTCTAAATCACTTGCCTCCTTATTATGATCATTTGCTCATCTTCTCTATCAAGAAGTTTATTTCAAACCGATTTGTCTATTCGCTTTAAGCGTACCATAGACTTTGTCCTTCTATGACTTATTAATTGGAGCATTTGTAATGAGAATATAGTTACTTTCTTTGGGTCAGCAAATGTGTCTGGCATGCTTTGCAATATATTCCAATGAATTATCTTTTTATGAACTTCAAGTTCATATTATCTTATTTGAGGATCTAGATACACATTTGATAATTCATTCCACGTTACTTTTTCTCATTTGTTTATCTTGTCTCCCCCTCGTATTAGAAAAACTAACTTGCTTCCACAACTTTGGATCCACCTTTGTGCGTTATGGTGTTAATCAAAAGATACATTGTACGTCAATAATAATAAGATGGAATTATTTGGTTCATGAGCCTGAACCACTTGTGAGGGAAGAATGTAATATACTTTCGTAAATAACGTATATCAACTGATATAGATAATTTGTTCTCATAAACAATAGTTTAGCTATTAAGTGGAGGCACCCAGTAAATTATTTTGCTAAACCAACTGTGATGTAAACCAACTTATCAAGATGAACTGTCTTGAATACGAAATCTGGAAATTATGCTCCAAATTAAATTATTGAGCAGTTACCTCGCAAACACCAGGTTGCAGGTTAATAATAATCGCACATATAATCATCTCATAAATGCATCTTATGTGGTATACATGGCAGGTGAATGAGCCTATATTCACCTTTGATAAATTCCAAAATTCAAGGGATTCAATCCCAATTTTAGTTGGTATAATAATCGCGAGAACAAGCAAAACAAGAGAATTCATAAAGAATCTTCTTCAACACTTACCCATGTTAATTCTTATTTATTTTACGCATCTAAATCAAGATTGCTCAATAGGCCATGATTGATAAAATTGTCTGTATTAGTAAACTTCAAGTTTGCATCATGACATGCACAATTGTTAATTAAACTTTTAGTTTACTGCGACATGAGTTTTATATCAATAAACATCCAGTTTACTATGTCATATAATTTCGCCATATTTTTTATTTGTGTAGTACAAATCAGGCAATAAAGCGGGTAATATATATATATATATATATTACCCCACTACAGTTGTAGTAATATAAAGATATTAAATCTTCATTATTTATAATCTCAATATAACCATCCGCTTTCGAGAATACTTTAGAAACTCAATAAGTTTCTTTGAGACTTACTACGACACAAAATAGTATAATTGGCTCTTCCAGAGCTCTCAATTAATTTTGTACTACCACATATTCATCAACATCTATATGGTGAATAAACTTTTAAGGAGAAACTTATACAATTATGGTCGTGGTCAAAATTATATGCAAGATCTGTTTCTTGCATTACTGTTGTCTTTTAATAATTATATTGCTAAAATATTTTGGCTCTACAATAGGTACGTGACCGATGACCATTCATGCCATAATAATAAAACTATTTTCTTAGTTCATCTCAAACCTCTTTCTAGAGGTTAGTGTGGTATATCCACTACCACTAGCACGTTCATATTCTTCCAAGAATGAATATGTATTCATACATCAGATGTTGTCACATTCACATCATGAATGGACCATAATTATCTATATGTGCTTTACTAAATCTCATGTCAAATCGATGACAAATATTACTTTCATAGAGTGAATGGTTATTTTGAGAATTTTTAATATTCTCATTATCACAATAATGACGATTATAATTTCGTCTATTGCCATGTCCACATCCATTGATATCTTTATGGTAATAATTTTGTCTTCTTTTAGACTTATCACATACTGCTATTATATTCTCTTAATGGAATGATAAAGAAGCAAATTTAATGGGACAAGTTTCCACTTCTTGTGCTCATAATCATATTTGATTTGATCATGGCATAGAAATTTTACCACTTCGGGTGGTTATAATTTCTTATAAACTCCAATAGAGTTATAATCAAATTTGTTGTCTTTGTTTGTATTAAAAATCAAATTATAGAATTTCAAGAATTTAAAAGAGAAAAAAAAAAAAGTAAAATACTTACCTTAAATCCAGAATTTAATCTCGTTTCCAAACTCAGTGCAATTAGCACAAAAGCAACTGATCAAACATATCTCACCCGTCGAATTTGAAAAATCTTGATTTGTCAATTCGTTACTATCATCCATGGGGAATGAATTTTCACGACAGGATGAGTCAAATACATCTAATTTTTTAATTAGTCTCTCAATCCAACGGCTTAGCTTCAAAATCCAAAACACAATGGTTCATCATTTTAGTCTCTACTCAATTGATTAGAGTCTCATGTTGATAACGTGTAATGAAACAATAAAAGAAGAAGAAGAAGAAGAGTATTGCAGAGAAAAGTAGGGAGATGGAATTCTTATTGATTTGGGATGAATTACAATGAAATAGAACCCCTCTATTTATAGGGAAAGGGTGACTTAGCCACCAAGTAACAAACCCTTAAATATCTCTAAAAGTACACATTCACCATAAATAAAATACTATTTTTAACATTAATTGATATTTGTCATCTTCTCCTTCATCCTCCATAACCGATGGCCCATTAGAAGGAAAACAATGAATTTATTCGGGGCTTCCATAGAATTTCTTTAGCCTTTGGCTCTTTTGTTAACTGATCTTGCACATGCATGTGCTCATTCATTATTTTGTGTCAATTTTGCAACTGCTTATTATGGGTGTACATAGGTCGGATTGGTTCGGATTTAATTACCAAACCAAATTAATTGTGTCGAATTATTAAATCTAAAGATCAAACCAAACCAATAAAAGTCAGGTTTTTTAATCTCGGGTTTTTCGGATTTTCAGATTTTTCGGAATTTTCTTCGTAAAGTCTTCATAGCACAAAACATAAAATTTGAGCTTAAAATATTTCTTTAATTCTAGTAAGACATAACTATATAAGATGTTTCTCAAGAAAATAACATAAAATATGAGATGGGCCATGATATTGTACTAAAATATTCAACGATAAAAATAAGAAAATCGTATAAAATAAATATCATTAATAAATTATATTAAAAATGAACCTAATCTAAAATTAATAAGTTTCTAAAACAAGTGCTATTAATTACATGACTAACATTTTAAAAAAGTACGTATTTTATATAAACCATAGGAAAACTAAAAAAAGGTATCCAACACTATTGTCATTCCTAGTGTTGAATCGAATGTCTTTTGTTAGCATTAGTGTTGATTTGATTTTGGTTTGGATTTTATTTGGGTTACTTACATTTATAGGCTGTAAAACTTATTGGAGCATTCAAAAAAATGGGATTTTTTTCTTCCTATACAATATTTGAAACTTATTTACTAAAATTATCCTAATTTTATATATTACCCGTGTCACGACCCAATTTCACCTATAGGTCGTGATGGCGCCCAACACTACAGCTAGGCAAACCAACTAATAAGTCAAACGTATATTGGTTAAATTTTTATTCCAAGAAAATAATTAAATACCAATTTCTACCAATATATGTGTGTCAAGACCCGGTGTCACAAGTGCATGAGCATCTAGTAGATTATACAAAACTCCAAATACTGTCTGAAATAAAATAAACAGAATATAAATATTAGAAGAGACACTGGTAGCTGCAGAACGGCTCAGAAAGGCAGCTCACCACTATGCCTCGGGATGACATGGGTATGTGATGATAGGTCCTCCACTAGTACCTGTCTCAGATCCTGCATAAAAAGTGCAGCAAGTGTAGTATGAGTACGTAAACAACGTGTACCCAGTAAGTATCAAGCTAATCTCGAAGTGGTAGAGACGAGATGGCCGACCTTGACACTCACTATGGGTCAATAATAATTGAAATAAAACTAGGATATTTAAATCAGCATAATTTACAGAATTTACAATAATTTATTTAATCAGCGGAAATAATCAAATTCCTTCAAATGTAACAATTCTCAATATATTAATTAAATTCCTTCAATTCAAATAAATTCCAATTTATCAATTAAATCTCATTTACAGGAGTAACAATTAATTCCTAAATAAGCAAGAATAATAATTCATTAAATTCTAAGGATTTTCCAATTTATTAATTAGTTTCACAAGCTAAAATAAATTATTAAAGTATCGTGTAATTATTATTATTAAGCACGATTTCTGCCGGGGGCGTACGGCCTGATCCAGAGTGTCGTGTACACTGCCGAGGGACGTGCGGCGCGATCCATAGACGCATCTATCCTGCCGAGGCGTTCGGCCCACTCCACAAGAAAGGAGAACATTTTCTTATATGCCTCCGGAAGGAGAGTATATTTATTATAAGGTAAATTCGGGAGGAGAACACTTTCTTTTAACAATTAATTGATTTAAACAAGCAATCAAGCCTATGAGATTTCCATCCTTTAATATCTTTATCTAACAATTCATAATATATTCATATAGATATCAACTAATATAAATAAATCAAAGAATAAAATTTACACAAGTAAGGCATGCTTTGAGTCCTAAACTACCCGGACTTTAGCATTAATAGTAGCTACGCACGGACTCTCGTCACCTCGTGCGTACGTAGTCCCCAGCCCCCCCATAATTAGCAACAATTATTTAATTTTAATCACCTATGAGGTAATTTCCCCCTCACAAGATTAGACAAGAGACTTACCTCGTCTTGCTCCAATTTAATCTACTATAAAGCCTTTTCCACGATTATCCAACTCCGTCTGGCTCGAATCTAGCCAAAATAATTCGATACAATCACTAAATATTATAGGAATCAATTCTATAAGAAAATACTACATTTTTAAGAAAAGATCCCGAAATTAGTTAAAAATTCGCCCGCGGGGCCCACATCTCGGAATCCGGCGAAAGTTATGAAATCCGATAACCCATTCAATTACGAGTCCAACCATACCAGTTTCACTCAAATCCGACTCCGAATCAATACCGAAATCTCCAAAATTCGTTTCTATGAGATTTCTAAAAATTTCCCAAATTTAAATCTCAAAATACTAATTTACGGTGAAAACAATGATATACTTGTATATGTAGACCAAATCTGAGTTAGAATCACTTACCCCAATGTTTTTCCCTTGAAAATCTGCCAAAAGTCATCTCTGCTCAAGCTCAAGTTCGTCAAAAATGACAAATGGGACGAATGCCCTCTTTTTATAAAACTGCCTAGCAGCCTTCGGAACTGGTCCTCGAACTGAGCCTCGATCGCGGCTTCGATCACAGGCTCGAGCCTGGACCTCGGTCATGGCCTCGATCAGGGCATCGAGGTTGGGCCTTCGATCATAGCCTCAATCATGGCATCGAGCTTGAGCCTTCGATTGTGACCCTCGATCTTGGGTCTCGATCCTGGCCCTCGAGCCTTGCCTTCGATCATGGCCCTCGAGCTGGACCTTCGATCATGGCCCTCGAGCTGGACCTTCGATCATGGCCCTCGAGTTGGACCTTCGATCATGGCTTCGATATACTAGCTCGAGCTTGTACCTCGTCAACCCTGGGCTCGATATCTGGCTCGATATCTGGGCTCGATCACAGCCTAGAATGTCTAACAGAAGAGGAAAAATTGCAGCAATTTTTTAACTCAAATTTTTTATCCGTTAACCATCCGAAACTCACCCGAGGCCCTCGGGACCTCAACCAAATATACCAACAAGTCCTAAAACATCATACAAACTTAGTTGAACCTCTAAATCACATCAAACAATGCTAAAACCATGAATCATACCCCAATTCAAGCTTAATGAAACTAAGAGTTTTCAACTTCTACATTCAATGTCGGAACCTATCAAATCAACTCCGATTGACCTCAAATTTTACACACAAGTCATAAATTACATAACGGATCTATGAAAATTTTCGGAACTGGATTCCGACTCCGGTATCAAAAAGTCAACTCATCGGTCAAACTTCCAAACTTAAATTCTTGTTTTTAGCCATTTCATGCCTAATTTAACTATAGACTTCCAAATAAAATTCCGAACACGCTCCTAAGTCCAAAATCACCATACGTAGCTGTTGGAATCATCAAAATTCTACTCCAGAGTCATTTTCACAAAATATTAACCGAAGTCAAACTTAGCACTTTAAGGCCAACTTAAGGAACCAAGTGTTCTGGTTTCACCCCAAACACTTTCAAATCACGAACCAACCATCTCCGCAAGTCATAAATCATTACAAGCACCTACATGAAGTTTTATTTTAGGGAACGGGGTTCTAAAAGTTAAAATGACCGGTTGGGTCATTACAACCCGTCCTAAACAAGGATTACTTACAAATTATATACAATCCATTAATAGTGCCTTAAATTAGGGAATTTTTTGCTTGGAAAAAAGGCATAACTGAAGGGAACAATGGTGTTAATCACGTTAGAGTATCTGATGGTGGCAATAATAGCTCCCGTCATTGGAAACGTGTAGGCTCACCAAGCCAATGAAAACCTACAATTACATATTGGACAGTTCAACCTCTAGTGAAGCAGAGTCTCTGTATGGAAGAATTGACCCCAAAACTTTTGGGGATCGCGTTTACAGGAGTAAGCCTCCCAAGAAAATTCAAAAGAAGGAACGGAAACATCCACTTGACTTTGAGCCCACTGAGAATGTCACGACCTAAACTCCCTTCGTATAACGTCGTGACGACACCTAGTCTCTACGACTAGGTAAGCATAACAAATTACGGAAATAACAGTACGAAAGTAAAACTTATCAATTAACTGCAATAGATACTGAATAACCAATAACAATGTCGCTCGACATGTACAACAATCAAAACGCTAGACATATACAGCTTCCCAAAACCCGAAACATCATGAGTCACAAGCTACAGAAGGAAACTAGTAACTTTACACACCAGAGTCTAACAAGAGAAGTACGGAAGGTAAATGACATATGAGAGAATAAAAGGGGACTCCGAGGTCTGCGAACACGGCAGATATACCTTGAAGTCTCCGTACAACAGCAAGCACTTTCAGCTAGTAGCAGGGTTAATAAGAAGTGCCTGGATTTGCACACACAAAAAATATGCAGAAGAGTAGCATGAGTACACCACAACGGTACCTAGTAAGTGCCAAGCCTAACCTCGGTCGAGTAGTGACGAGGTCAGGTCAGGCCCACTAGTATATAATAAATAAAGCAAGAGAATATGCAGTATAATAAGAGACTAGAATTTAACAAAAGGAAACACAACAAGGCACCAGTGCAACACACAAGTGTAAATAACAGGGGATCTCCCGAGATATCGTCTCGTAGTCCCAAAATAAATATACAAGGAGAACTCCCGAGGTACCGCCTCGTAGTCTCAAAAGTAAATATATAGGGAGAACTCCTGAGGAACTGCCTCGTAGTCTCAAAAGTAAATATACAGGGAAAACTCCCAAGGAACCGTAGTCTCAAAAGTAAATGTGCAGGGAGAAATCTCGAGGAACCACCTCGTAGTCTCAAAAATAAATATACAAGGAGAACTCCCCATGTACCGCCTAGTAGTCTCAAAAGTAAACACACAACTCAAACCGACAAATACAACAGTTAATAGCAAGATTTCTACAGTTATACTGATAAAGAACAAAGAAAAGCAGGAAATCAACTAGGCATGCTTCACAAAGTTCAAATAAGCAGTTAAAGCAGGTAGACATGCGATATTAGACTGAACATGATAACTACATATATTGAAATAACTCAATTAAGAATGAAAACAGACTAATACTCATTTAAACGGTATAACTCAAATTAAAGGAAACAAGTTGCTACTTAGTAAAAAAAATAATCGGGTTTTACAAAAAATAGCAGTATACGTACTCGTCATCTCACGTACACGGCACTCACATATCACAATAGTACCAAATCCTAAGGGAATTTTCCCCACACAAGGTTAGACAAGCCACTTACCTAGAACCAAGTTCAATCAATCGGTAATAATGCCTTTTCCACGAATATCCGACTCTGAATGGCCCAAATCTAGCCAAAATCAATTACATACCATAAATACAACAATAAGAAATTAATCTAATTAATGAAATCAAAACTAAAGCAAGAAATTATAAAATCATCCTAAATCGTCGACCCGGACCCACGTCTCGGAATAGGGTAAAAGTCACAAAATATGAACACACATTCACTCACGAATTCACTCGTACCAAAATTATTCAAATCCGATGTCAAAATCCCAATCAAAACCCAAAATCTTAGTTGAAGAACTTCTTCCTATTTTCCCCAAAATTTCAACCCAAATTCGAAATTAAATGATGAAATCAACCATAGGTTAGTGGAATATAACCTTAAATGAGTTAAGTATCGTTACCCAAAAGTTTCTTTGAAAATCCCTCAAATAATCGCCCAATCCGAGCTCTCAAAGTCCCAAAATCGAAATGGAAAAACAACCCTCGAAATCCTATTTTCTGCCCAACAAACTCGCTTTTGCGAGCCTTCAACCGCACCAGCGGAAAACTCATCGCAGGTGCGAAAATGGCTTAAATGGCTGGGACCGCATCTACGAGCTTTGGGCCGCACCTGCGAGCCCGCTCCTGCGGCTTGACTTCCGCACCTGCGCTCATAGACCTTCTTGACCAACAGCGCACCTGCGCCCTTCACTCCGCACGTGCGATCCCGCACCAGCGGCTTCTCCACCACAGGTGCGAAAATACCAGAAACCAGAAGCTTCATCCATTTGCCTAAGTCCAAATTCAACCTGTTAAGCATCCGAAACACACCCGAGGCCCCCAGGACCTCAACCAAATATTCCAACAAGTCCTAAAATGCCATACGAACTTAATCGAGCCCTCAAATCACATCAAACAATGGTAAAAACACGAATCACCCTCCAATTCAAACTTAATGAACTTGAAACTTTAAATTTCTACAACCGATGTCGAAACCTACCAAACCACGTCCGATTGACATCAAATTTTGCACACAAGTCATAATTGACATTACGGACCTATTTCAACTTCCAGAATCGAAATCCGACCCCGATATCAAAAAGTCCACTTCCGGTCAAAATCTCCAAAAAATTCGACTTTCGCCATTTCAAGCATAAATCAGCTACAGACCTCAAATTCACAGTCCAGATACGCTCCTAAGTCCAAAATCACCAAATGGAGCTAACGGAACCAACAGAACTCCATTCCGGAGTCGTCTTCATATAGTTCCGACTACGATCAAAATTATAAGACTTGAGCTTCCGTTTAGGGACTAAGTGCTCCAAAATACTCTGAAACAAAAAGTAAAACCTCCTGGAAAGTCACATAAGTAGAAAAAGATACGGGAAAGCAGTTAATAGGGAATTGGGGCTAATACACTCAAAATGACTAGCCGGGTCGTTACAGAGAAGAGATAGAGGATTCATGCAGAAATTGTTCTTACTTTGGAAACAGAGGAAGAAGGAGGAGTTTACCAGCCAAAAACAAAGGGAACTAGGGCTGCTTATGAAGCATGCTCTCTATAATTAAGTACCTTTTATGTGAAGGACAACCCTTCAACATTGTGACTGCGACAGATGATGAGATCTTAAATGTGCTAAAGAATGATAAGTAGTATTAACTTCAACAACCTTGACAAGAAAACGCTGCAAATTGAGAAGTTGTTGAATACATTATACTCTTCTCTCTCTTTGTCATAATTACCTATTTCAATAAAAGAATAATGCATGGTACAACATCATACAAATTAAAAGTAAATTTCATACAAATTTTGATATATCTACAACAACATACATAATAAAAATAAATTTCATACAACTAATTATACAATATACAACTTATTTACATCTTTTTTACAACTTTCATACATCCTTCTTATCCAGTTAAATACAACTACAACATCATACAACTTAAATACAATTTTCATACAAATTTTATACAATATCTTTTGTATATTTTGTATTTGATTTGTATATATTTTGTATGTGGTGTGTGCTTCTTCCTCCTTAAAATTTCAATCAAAACTTACTCTCTTAATACAATTTTGATACATATCAACAACTTTATGTAAAAAAGATAGTATTGATAACTTAAATATAAATTTTATACAACGATTCATACATTATACAATTATTTTTCAACTTTCATACAACATTCAAATAAAAAAATATATATAATTACAACATAATACAATTTACATACAATTATAATACAACTTTACTACAATTTCGTAGGTATATTTTATGTCATGTGTTCGTCTTCTTCTTCTTCTTCTTCTTCTTCTTCTTCTTCTTCTTCGAGTTTCAATCTGAAATTCAACCAAAATTAAATCTAATCTTCACCAAACACCCTCAAATTTGAGATATAAACTCCAAACAATATTTCTAATTGTTTTCTATAACACCCAATCCAAATAAATAATGATTTTTGAAAACCCAAATTCGATTTCAAAGCTTCAAAGCTTTTTAATGGCTGTCAATGGTGGAGAGTCAAATACCTTCAAAATTTATTGATTGACAATTTCAATTTGAATACCAATTATGCAACATGAAAGAAAATTGTTAAGTTAAAACTCTATAGTATAAAACGATTGAAATCCATTGATGAATTCCATTAAAAATATATACAATATGAAAGGATAAAAAGAAAAAATAGAGGACATCATAGGAAGAAAAATTGGGGAAAGAACAGAGAATGAGAGATAGAGAGACAGAGAGAGACGAAGAGAGAGAGAGAAAGAGAGAGAGAGAGAGAGAGAGAGAGAGAGAGAGAGAGAGAGAGAGAGCACATGAGAGAGAGAGATAGAGAGAGAACATGGATGGAAAATAATTGATTCCTTATTCAATTCCTAATTTAAAGGGATACTCATTTAAAATTAATTTGTATATAATTGGTAAATTATATATAGCCATGTACTTAAGTTAAATCTTGATTAGGGAGGGTAATAAAGTTTCATATGTAGTAAAGGAAGGTAAAAATCCTTTCAAAAATTATAAGTACAGACTTGAAATAATACGTTAAAAGATAAAACTATGAAAAAGTTTAACAAATATTTATAAACTATACTACAATAAATATATTTATGTATAAAATATATTTTAAACTAACGTCGAGTTGGTTTGGTTTCAGTTTGACTTTTTTTAGTTAAAACCAAACCAAACCAATTATGATCAGGTTTTTTCTCCCAACACCAAATCAAATCAAACGGAACCATAGTTTGATTTTTTTTTTCTCGGTTTGACTTAGAATTACCGATTTGATGCGGTTTATCGATTTACTTTGTACACCTCTATTGCTAATTGTATTAAGAAGAATACGATGAGAACAAAGATACGGCCTATGAATAAAATTCCAAAAAGGTCAGTGTTTACATTTCTGTCTAATCAATTTTTTTGGTTCCCTTCAGCTTACTTGTGATATACGTTGGAGTTGGCAAGATGAGTTACTTTAGCTTTTTAATAAGACAATTTTTCCTATTTTTTAAGACTTAACTGGAAAAGAAAAATAATTGGTCTTGCAGGAGGGGCAACGAGGTTGATGAAAGTCTAGATGAGCAAGATGAGGAGAAGATCATTTGACGCCATCGGCTTGTATTCCTGAAATTTTATGTTCTAGGAGAGAGAACGGTTAATAGGTTCTTATTTAAAGTTTTTTTTTTTTTTGAGTATTTAACTATGTATTTATGCGATGAACTTGTAAGCATATGCTTGGAATTATAGTTGGAAGAACGACCAATTAAAATATATGTGCTTTGGTGATTACTAATTTAAATTCTGATTGATTATTTTAAGCTAATCTTAATTTTACTGCTCATATGCTAAATGAAGTGAGTTAATTATTGATAATGAGTAAGGGATATTTATTTTCCTTAGTGAGAACTAAAAGAACAACAACTAATAATGGGGACTTGAGGCTTAAGTTGATTGATTTTTGTTATAATGTGTAAATCCACATTTATCTAAGTGCAAAAGAGTTGGCTTGACAATAAGCTTCAAACTGCGTAGCAGGAATTGTTGCATATGAATCTATTATCAAGTTCTAGTTTCTGTTTGTTTTTTTGACAATTGAGAAAGTTACATATGATGACTAGTCACTACGAAAATTGACCGACTCACGTTATCAAACAATATCCAAGTTATTGTAGCTAAAAGCAATATCATGGTACTTTTTATTCTTTTTTAAAATATGTATGTGCATATATCATGTATGTAACACAAGGTGGAAGTAAAATGAGTTAGATACTAAATTTTAATGCTCACTAAATGTTTTAGTCTGATATTTTAAAACTATCTAGAACTGGATTCAATTTTATATCATTTTGTTATTGAATACTTACCTACTGAATTCCATTTAACATGACTGTAATTTTATGACACGCATATGTTTTACTTCACATGTTTGGAACACACAGTGTCAAATGTTTTGATAGAAATTTAGTGGAGCGATGGTTTGATTACAAGTGGTGACGCAGCAGGCAATACAGATGGACGGACTAATGAGAAAACTAATTTTATATTGAGGGGTCCCAAAGTTTCTCATTAAATTTATAAAGCTCATATTTGCACAAGTTCCCAAAGCGTGACAAAATTTATATACCGGTACAAAACTAGAGTGAATTACACAAATACCCCTCTAAGCGGATGACCTTGAATTTTTATCCATGTTTGGTTATAATTTCAAGTTGAATGAGTGTTGTCCCATGCCCCACGAGCAACAACACTTTTTAACTCTTTTGCTCATGAAGTAAGTAGGTCAAAAGGAGAGTCAAAACTAGGATTTAAAATTATTGGATTCAGGATTCTAATCTTTTTATGTTAGTAAGAATTCGTAATTATTTAAAGGGGCTTCTAAGACAAGTATAAAGTGAGATTTTTACATAGTAGGACTCTTATTAGAACATATTTATACAAATAATATTATTTTTGCTTTATTCCAAAAAACACACATTCAATTTACATTTATAGCATTTCAAAAGATTCCTTACCTTATTTAATGGCCATCGGTTTCTTAAACATAAATATTTAAACACTAACCAACAATTTAAGGGATTAGTTTTAAGCCATATTAATCTATCCACAATTCTCTCTCATCATTAATTTGAACTTTCTAAACTTACCGTTTGTAGTTTGTCTGTGAATTTTTTCTTCAAATAAATAGTTGCTCTTAAAATCACATTTTCGTTATTCTCTCAAACAAAAACACATAATACATCTATATCTTTTTATTTATATAGTATATTTTTGATGTACAATTATTTAAAAATATATAATTCTGTACATATTCGGTGTATATATTATATATTTAATTTATAATTTATGTATATCTAACAAATCTGAATATATTTTATGTATATTTGACATATAAAATATATATTTGTATATATGAGGTATATGTTATTTATTATTCAATATACATTAATTGTATAAGTTCTAACAAATTTAATACTTATATGCTTATGTATACCATTGTTATTCCTTATGTATACATATACGGTAAATAAATTTTAAAATATAATATACAAATAATATTAAAATAACCTTTTTATTAAATTAATTTCTTTTTGTGACAATATTTTCGCTAAAAAAAAGGATATACTATGCCTACGGGGAGGAAAGAGTTATTTTTGGATGGAAATTATCTTACAAATACGTTTCTGAGTCATATTTGCTTATTTTTAGGACTATTTCTCATTCTTAGAAAACTGAATCCCTTTGGGCACTTTTTTAGGAATGAAATACTTTGAATATTTTTCGTAAACGTGATTATTGATCCATGTTTATAGCTTTTTGATAAGATATGTATTTATTTAACTGCCATGTTAGTAAAATACCTATTGATGCTAGGTTTTTGAAATTTTTTCTTAAATTTTGTCTATATGTGTTTTTTCCCATATAAAGTTTGCACTAAAGCTACTAAGTTCGTCCGAATTCATTACCGAAGCTCTAGCTCCGCCTCTGGTCAAAAGTTAAAGATCACAACAAAAAGTATCATCTTTCTACAATTTGTTGACAAAACTATACTATTTGTGCAAATTATCCATAGAATTCCCTTTTAAATTTAGGACGAAGGCCCAAACCCAAATTCCATGTAATGGGCTGTGTGGAAAACAAACAAAAGAAGCCCAATCCTAACCGCTTTTTTTTTTTTCCGCTTAGATTCTTGCCAAAACCCTCCTGTGTCGCTAACTTGTTCCTCCTCATCACTTTCTGTTTTCTGCAGCGAACTCCCCCAGTTTCTCTTTTTCCGGCGCTATCAAACTGTATGTTTCCTATTATTTTCACGTGTATTTTTTCCTTTATGCTGTCTAATTAGACCAAAATCCCAGCTCCTTTTTTTGGCAATGATTTTAGTTGTTAAATACCGGTTTAATGGCGTTTTTATTAGTTAATGCGTAATTGCTTACCTGAATCCTGATAATATCCTAATATTGCGGTGGTATACTAATTTTGCGTTTAAGAAGTAAGAACATATTTTCTGAAACTCATAACTGACTAATTAAAAAAACCTATATTTGGTTATGCAGTGGACTGTTAACCCGCCGCCGCCACCTTATAAATTGTCATTACCATGGCGGAGGTAGAAGAAAACCCTAATGCAGTAGTTGCAGAAGAAGAGTCAATTAAGAAGAAGAGAAAGAGAAATAGAGACAAGAAGAATAAAATGGTCACAGAAAAAGAGACGAAGAAGGCAGAAGTAAGTGAGGACAGAGAAGAAGAAGAGAATGATGTAGAAGAGCAGCATAATGAACTGAAGGAGGAGATTAAGAAAGAGATGAAGAGTGGGTCCGGTATTATGACTACGGAGTTGTTTTCTTCTCTTGAAATTTCTGAGCCCACTATGAAGTCCATCAACGACATGGGCTTTCAGCACATGACTCAGGTAAATTATAAGCTTTTGTAGTATTTTCATAAGCAGATATTAGCAAAGTGAAATACTTGGCACTATGGTGCGATTTTAATTTGGAAAATGGAGAATGTACTAGTAATAAATTGAAGGATGTTTTGGCAATATTGATTTAGTCTACTGAATGACCACTATCAACAAGTTTCTCGTTCTATTGCCGTTCAGCTGCAATCTTGTCTTCAGTTGCTGAAGTGCAAAATTTTTAAAACTCAGAACTTGAATAGATAAATCTTTAATAATTGTCCATGAGGATCCTAGCAGCTTGATTTATGTCTCTATTTTAGCAAACTGAATAGCTAACACTCTGTTCTTGAAAAAACATCTGGATCTTAATTGCTTCTCTTTGCTGTTGAAGATCCAAGCCAGGGCAATTGCTCCTCTTCTGGAAGGCAAAGATGTCCTTGGAGCTGCAAGAACTGGTTCTGGTAAAACACTTGCATTTCTGATACCAGCCGTGGAGTTGTTGTATAATGTCCGTTTTACACCTCGTAATGGAACTGGGGTTATTGTCATTTGCCCAACAAGAGAACTGGCTATACAGGTAAAATACCTACTCTTCCCTGCCTTTCCTTTTTCTTTGTTTTTTCTTTTTGGTCTTTTGGCTTTTGCCTTTTTAAAATTATTCTTGTTTTATGTGGTGCGTGTGTGTGTGTGTGTGTGGGGGGGGGGGGGATGTACTAGTATGCCGTTTGTAATATGGCTGATCTCCTTTGCCTGCATGCTTCTTCTGTCCTAACAAAATGACCTTCTTCCTCTGTTCGATATGTCCTTAAACAAACTTGACTTCTTTTAAATGTAAATATTTGTTCCACCTTTCAAACTAATATAAACTGATACTGCTTTAGATTATTTTCGAACTCGACTTTGACATCTTAATATCTAGGAATTAATATTTTCACCTCTCAAAACATTTTATAACCAAAATTGAACATAATAATCCACTCAAACATTTTACTCTTCATACTGTTGAGGCAAATTAGGTCTAGTTGATGGGGAGAATGAAGTAGCTTGTTTCTAGTCTTATCAGTTAAAGATATTTAAGGTATCCATTTCTGCTTTCGTTGAAAATCTGGGAATAAAGGTGTATGATTGAGTTGATTACAACTTGTATAGAGGAAAATGAAATAGCCTTAAATTCTTAGCATAAACGATTTATTCTTCAGCGCTATTGATCCTATAACAGTTTTAAATCTCTTTTGCTGACTTCCTGTGAGACTAATATAATCAGTGGGAAGTGGGGTAATGACAACACCATTTTGTCACAGTTCACCTTTGTCCAGTGTTAGATTGTTCATAGCATATATGTACAATTTTGTTTTTACTGCATACAGAACTGTTGCACAAATCCCGATTCTTGGAAGATCATACATTACTATCACAATTTTTTGTTTGTTTGACTATATTGAATTTGTTCTTTTTAAAAATGAATTTGTTTAAGTAAACTATGAAAGTACTTCATTGTTGCCCATTCTAGAGTTTGTGTCTCAAGGCTAACTTACAGTTTTAATGACTCAGACGCATGCTGTGGCAAAGGACCTTCTCAAGTATCATTCGCAGACTCTCGCCTTGGTTATTGGTGGTTCAGCAAGAAGAGCAGAGGCAGATCGTATTGCAAAAGGGGCTAATCTCTTAGTAGCCACCCCTGGTCGGCTTCTTGATCATCTTAGAAATACCAAAGGCTTCATTTATAAGAACCTAAAGGTACTTGTATCTTTCAACCAGCTAGTTATTTATTTCTGATGTCACTTCTTAGTGTGATATCAATTAGTGTTCTCAATTTCGACCTATGATATTTGTTAGAATTTACCTTACAATTTATTCATATCTTTTACTTGACCCGATCTTTTTCAAGCATGGATCCAAGGGTCGATGTGGTTTCTGAAATTAGTGCCTAAACTTGCAGTGTCTCATGATTGATGAGGCTGATAGGATTTTGGAAGCGAACTTTGAGGAAGACATGCAGCAAATCATTAAACTTCTACCAAAGCAGGTATTGTTACCTATGTTATTAGTCTTTTGAACACTATAGCTTTGTTAAATCGTTATCCACGATGATAGTCAATTTTAAGATTTAAATAGGTACAATTTCCTGTATTAGGCCTGCTTAATGATTTTAATTAGAACTAAGTAGAGTACAAACGGGCATTTGTTTGTCCTTGTAAGTTCTCAGTGATGACTTTTCTCTAAATTAAAATAAAGAAACTCATGGTTGATGTAAATGGTCTTAAATCCACGCACATGCTTTATTTGCTATTGGAGTTAAGATGGAGTTTTTGTTTAACTCTTTAACTACCAATGTGTGCAAAACCAGACATGACTGGTTAAAAAGCTCATGTATAACCTTTTTCCTAACTAATTTCTTGAAATTATTACTCTGAAAATTGTGTTTGCAGCTTCAATAGCTGGTAGTTCATTGCATGCCTTGTTTCTCAGTTATTCTTCTTATCTTATTTTCAACTGTTGATGTATTTGATATTCTGAGTTAACTAATATGGTAGCTGCTCTACAGGGGAGGCAGACTGCTCTCTTTTCAGCCACACAAACAAAAAAGGTATTCTAAAGCCTCAATTTTTTCATAGTCCTCTTAGCTGAAAAGCAAGTAGTAAATCCCTACTTTCAAGTGCATGTTTCTTAAACTTTAAACATAATTTTGGAAATAGAAAAGAGATATAAGAATCACCATTAAGAGTCTACTGAAAGTAATACTTGTCATGTCATATATGGTAAAAACGTTTTTCCTGAATGAAGCCCCATTAACTTGTGAGTATATACGGCTTCTTGTTTTTTTTTTTTTGGGCGAAATATAAATTTATGATGATTTGAGAAAGTGAACGACAGCAATATATAAAGCTCACTGAGGGACTCAATCGTTCATTGTTTTCAGGTTGAGGACCTTGCTCGCTTATCTTTGGACAAACCTGTCTACATTGATGTGGATGATGGGAGGAGGAGGGTATATACACACTCATATTTTTTCCTCCTAATATTTGTTTAATGTTAAGATCATCTTGTAAGTCTGTTTGAGTATATGGTGCAATTCAGGTTACAAACGAAGGGCTGCAACAAGGATACTGTGTTGTCCCAAGCGCTAAGAGATTTCTTCTCCTTTATTCATTCTTGAAGAGGAACCTGTCAAAGAAAATAATGGTTTTCTTCTCGTCTTGCAACTCTGTCAAGTTTCATTCAGAGCTACTTCGCTATATCAAGATTGAATGCTGTGATATTCATGGGAAGCAAAAGCAGCAAAAACGAACTTCTACCTTTTTTGAATTCTGTGAAGCCAAAACAGGCATCCTGTTATGCACGGATGTCGCTGCACGTGGTCTTGATATTCCTGCTGTGGTATGTTGCTTCACCTCCTTGCACCCGTTACCAGTACAGTCCTTGGTCCATTGGCTGGAATCTGTATATGAAATCGGGGGAGAGAATCTGTTTCACTGTTTCTCCTTTTCTTTTCTGAGGTTTTCCGGTGTTGGGGATTTTCTTTTGGGTGTGTGTGGTGGGGGTGGTGGTTTAAAAGAGATCTTCAATCAAAGAAAGAAAAAATGTTGTTGGTGCTCAATTCGTTCTGCGTCGATTATCTTGTCGTGCTATCATATGTAGTTCTCTATTTTGTTGTTAACTGTTATTAGAAGTAGAAATGTTTTTTACCGTACAACTTCTCTAGTGAGAAAAAAACAGTGACATGTTCACAGCTCTCTCCCTCTGAAAGATAGTAATGGGAAGTATTGATTCTTGTTATGCCTCTCTTTCCAGGATTGGATTGTGCAGTTTGATCCCCCTGATGAACCCAAGGTATTAAACGCTTCACTTCAAAGTTGGTTACGAAGGGAGAAATTCTCGTTCCTTATGATTTGATATGCAAACCTTTACAGGAGTATATACACAGAGTTGGTCGAACAGCACGTGGGGAAGGTGCTAAAGGAAATGCATTACTATTCTTGATTCCAGAAGAGTTGCAGTTTCTTAAGTACCTCAAGGTCTCTTCACAATCACACTTTTTTGAGATGGACAGAATTACAAAACATCTCTTAGAATTCTAAACGTGTCATCAGAAGCATTGATCCCTTGAAGTAGGAGTTGTTGTACTTGAAATTTGAAAATATGTTTACCAAGTATAAGCGAAATACTTAATTTTATCTGGTAAAAGCTCGGGCTAAAAGATGGAGCTCGGCAAACTGATATTTCCAAATCGTTAATTTTTCTAGAATTTTTTTGGCATTTATTTAAAACTGTTTCCTGATGACTTCGTGTTGTAATTGAGTAGAGCAATTGAGTTTTTCAGTGTTTCATATATAATTTTGTTAAATTGTGAGTTTGCTTTGATTGTCTAATGTGCATTATGCATGTGCTTTTACGACAGGCGGCAAAAGTGCCTGTAAAAGAATATGAATTTGATCATAAGAAGGTGGCCAATGTGCAGTCACTCCTGGTAAATCTGTGACAGCTGCTTGTATTTTTTTTTATTTATTATTTAGCCAACTGAGTATGTTTCTTATAGCTTATGAGGACCTTGGTGTTTAAAGAATGCAACAATTTATTTCAGGAAAAATTGGTCGCAAACAACTATTACTTGAACCAGTCAGCTAAAGAGGCATATAGGTCCTATATACTAGCATATAATTCTCATTCCATGAAGGAAATATTCAATGTTCACCGACTTGATCTACAGGTACGTGATCTTGCTTCCTTTTCCAATGTTGTGGTGGAAACATTCTCATAGACATGTTAAGAAATAAGATAATAGATGACGCTAGTTATAAACTATAAAGACTTTCATTTCAGTGCAATACCTTTTTAAATAAGGTAATATGGTTTCATCAATAGGATACAGAGGGATGAAAGAAAGACATGGTTATTCTGGTGTGTAGGACGCATTTATGTGCTCTCATAACGCACGTGTAAACAGTGAAGTTAGGCTAAAAGCCAAAAAGTTGTGAAGTTGGGCCCCTTATAAGCACAATGCTTGTACAACAAAGAGATATGAATCTTGAAATTGTTGCGTAAGCAAAAATTTTGGACAGAATATGCAGAAAGAGGACAGAATATACAGAGAGGATCACGTATGTTTTGCAGCTCTCTAGCTAGACTTTGATGGTAAAGGTAGGTTGGGCCTATCGCTCTAAGAATTGATTAATTAACTCTATTATGGTTTCATACAACAGTTTATATTTTCTTGATCGAACAATTGAATCTACTGCCAGTTCATACATATGAAAAGTATGGTTTCTGTAAGCCTTAGTTGTGTGCTTGCACTACTATAACTATTTTTTATCTGTGTTCATCCTTGAGAGGAGTATTTTTTGTCACACTTATTTGCTTCAGCCAATAATCTTGTTACTGTTGGACCTGGCTGAAGTTATATTTGCATTTTCTTTGAATTAGGGTATTCATGTTACATGTACTACGCCTTTAAAATTTCAGACCTACAGTCAGTGTTGTCAAAAGCGAAAAGCTCTAAAAAGCGCTCCAGGTCGATTGGGGCTTTAGCAACTAAAGTGCGGGCTTTTGTAAAATAGGTGCAACTAAGGGAAAAAATAAAAATACGTATGTACTTCAAGAAAAAAGAAACAAATTCACTCCTAATGTTTTCTTCAGCAACTAATACACTTGCTGATAATATTTGTTGTTTAGTACCGCTCAATTCAAGATAGAACTCATGGGCATTTAGGCGCACGCCTTAATGGCTTGCCTATACTGAAGCGCAACTTAAGCGAGGCGAAGCGCCCTCCTTGAGCTTCTCTGAGCCTTTGACAACACTGCCTACAGTTTACCTTTTAAATAGTATTAACCAATTCAGGTCTTCTAACTTAAGGACGAAAAGGAATCATTTAGAAAGTTTCCTGTACCTAGTAAGAGTTTCAGGATTGCTTTGTTGTTTTTGCTCTGATTTCATTTTATATGGGACTGTTTAGTGTTTAAGTTGCCTCATTACTCTGTTTTTGCTATCTGCAATTTAGGATGTTATAGAGTTTCTATGATCCAGAAATTACTAAGGGATAAAATGGTGCTTGGCAGGCTGTAGCTTGTTCGTTCTGTTTCTCTAATCCTCCAAAAGTACACCTCAACATAGATAGCAATGCATCCAAATTCAGGAACAAAAAGCGTAAAGTTGAAGGAAGCCGAAATGGGTTCAGTGAGAACAATCCTTACGGAAAGAAAGGAAGTGACGATACAAGGCAGTTTGTAAGATATTAGGAGATCATATGCAGCAGCAAAGGTTTCTGCACCAGATGCACTTTCATAGTTGATGCATTTTATGCTACTTCGACATTTTTGTCCAGAGAATCTTTTCTTGTTTATTTATTTACTTATATTATGAGACGAACGATTTACTTATGATAAAGATTGATTATGGCGAGGTGGGTTAAATTGTGTTTTCTGTCGTTTGCTTTAATCAGCTTATTACTGAAAAAATATGGTACATGTTTTGTAAAATAAAAATATGGCTTCGAAACTTATTAGTAGCTTATTTTTGTATTTCTAAATTTTGACCGAACAGCTATTAAAGAAAAGGTGCAAATACTGAAAAAAATATAACAAGTGTTAATGTTTTATTAACTATAAGTTTAGAGAGAATATCAAAAAGTTTCTACATGAATTTAGTTTAACAATTAGCAAACATGTTCTTTTAAATTGGAAATTTCACGCTCTAAGGTATTTTATTTTATCCTCTACCAATCTTTCTATTACAATTAATCCTCCAGTGAATTTGAAGGAGCTTCGTGAAATCAGATTCACAACGTGCACTGAAGAGAAAGTGACATGATTCCATTTCTTCATGATGTGGATTAAGAACAACTGCCATATTCTTATTGAACTATAAAACAGTAAAAGATGAATTAATTTTATCATTTCAAAAAGAGAGTTGTTTTGATGCTGTAAAATCTTTTTACCTTTCATTATTGTTACGTGGTGCTTAACATTGAAAAAAGAAAATAAAATAAAATCATTGGAGTTTGATTTATAGCTGATAATCCCGCTAAATTACTGATGTCTTCTCTTTAATGGTAAAGACAAAATAGGGATAAGAACTCAGAAAACAAGTGGTTAATACTAAATGCTTAAGAAGGTAAGTTTTTTTTATTTATGTGGGCCTGCTCCTAAATGAATTTTTAAAACTTGTAAGTATTTATCCACAAAACAGTGTGTGCATGTTGATTTTGTCAGTGTTATTTCTAGAGAGGAAAAAAAAAAGGAAAACTCCTAGTAGACTGCAATGCCCTTCCAAAAGAATAATAAAGACCAATGTGAAATACAATACCGTAATCTATCATTGGAAACAAAACAAAAATTACATATAAGTGGACCGACATAAAAGATAAAAACAATAAAATAATATACCCTTTTAATTTTAATTTATAAACAAAAACTTCCTTAGCCTCTAATTAAGACCTGATCTCCTTCCTCCCAAAGCAAAATCTAAATAGACAAACTACTTTAAAAAAATATTATAGCAAAATACAGATTATACATTGACCAAACACTTGTGGTACACGTCCACGTACTGGCACACGTTACTTGAAAGTTGAAACCATTGCTTACCAAATCCTTCACGAAACCATTTTAGTACAAAGGTCAAAATAGGAAATTAAAAACCAAAACCAAAGGGACTGTATCCAAATCCAACGAACCCAAACCCACTAGAGCCATTAACCGCCAGCTCACGCCTTCCCACGCAAGTAATGGAAAAAGAAAAAAACGTCGGCTCATAAAAACAGAGTGCTATCCCAAAATTTTATAGAAAAACGAAACCAACTTCACCGCCCACTTAAAAGCCAAATAGTAAACTTGTGGCGGTGTTTACCGTTGGCTTCTTTCTTTTTAATTCCCCCTCTCTTCGTTTCTTCATTCTTTTCTCCCAAGTTATCAAACTAATTAATCCTACTTCTACTTTGATTTGGATTTGGCTCTACAAAAACTATATAATTCTCCAGTTTTATTTTGCTCCAATTCACCTACTCATTAACAGTTTTTAGTTTCAAGTTTTCTCGGCCTCTCCTCCACAGGTTTTGAGTTAAAAGGATTCGAGAATGTGCTTTAAGTCTGTCGATCGTTTTCGTCTTCACCCTTTAATTTTCTAAGCAAGTATTGATTCTTTCTGATTTTTTTTCATATTGAATATTCTCTTCCCCTTACTTTACAATTCTGCATTGGTTCTTTCCTTAGCTCGCTTCAATTACATTCATTCAGAATTTGATTCCAATGCTTACCTATTGATTCAAATTCTCTACGAAACAGTTACAATTACCAAACTGTCCTCCCTCGAATAGTTTTTCTTCTCTTGTTCGAATAATTCTACAATGGAGAACTTTGTGAAACCTCAGTTCTTCTCTCTTCTTCGTGGGGAAGCAACAGTTCAAAAATACCCCAATAATCACAAGATTTTGGCTCCTCCCAATATGTACCAGCCAAAATTTGAACAACAATCCGCTGAATCTACAAGCTCAAGCAATGATGACGTACAAGATCCAGAAGTTTCTGATTCAGAGAGTTCGGTTATTGGCTCGAAATATCAAGAAAAAAACACCGGTTTGATGAGAGTTGATGAGGGCGATAAGGTATACGGAATTATCAGAGAGAAGTTTATGTCAGGATTGGGTGCTTTAGGAGCATCAACGCAAATTACGGCAATTCATAAGGAAACTTGCTCTAGTTTCACAAAACAAGCAAAGCTTCAATCCTTCCTTATTTTCTCAAAAGCTGTTGAGAAAAAATGCGGAGGAAATAATGCTAATGTGAAATACGCTTGGTTTGGAGCTTCAAAAGATGAGATTAACAATATATTTTCACATGGTTTTGTTCCTTCTTCGAACAATGGAACTTATTCTCACGCCATATGCCTCTCTCCTGATAATTATCCTCTTGATTGGTACTTACTTGAAATTCTTTTTTTTTTCTTTTTCTTTCTGGTTTTGAGGTTTTCAATTTATTTGCCTTTTAATTGATTTTTGATTTTTTTTTTTTTTTTTTTTGCAGTCTACAAAATGCTGTTGCTGATAAAAATGGGATAAGGGATTTACTGCTTTGTCGTGTGATATTGGGAAAAAGTGAAGTTGTACATCCTGGAACAGGACAGTGGCATCCGAGTTCTGATGAATTTGACACTGGCGTTGATAATTTGCTTTCTCCTAGAAAGTATATTGTGTGGAGTACACATATGAATAGTTATGTGTTCCCAGAATTTATGGTCAGTTTCAGAGTCACCTCTCATGTCAAAGGTGAGCATACTTTACAGTACCTTAAGCATAAAAGAGAATTAGTTATGTTAGAGGATTGTTAATTTTTGGTCTCATTTATGCAGAGTCTCAAAGGAATGGAGTTCCTGCTAAAAATCCAAATTCACCTTGGATTTCATTTCCTGCGCTGATTTCTGCTCTATCAAAATTCTTGCCACCTCACACTATCAAATTGATTACGAAATATCATAGTGATCATAAGGTATGCGCTTGAAGCTCTTTGAATTTTCTTTTTAGTATGTGTCAATGTATTCTTTTGTCCAGTTGTTCACATCTAGTTCTGTTCTTTAGGAGAGGAAGATGACAAGGCGAGACTTGATTCAGCAAGTGAGGAAACTAGCTGGAGATGACTTGTTAACTGCAATCATCAAGTCCTGCAAGTATAAGGTATAACCATTAACCTACAACAAATCAAATGTTTGTTTAACAAAGTGTGGCATGAGTAAACATTACTCATTGTGTTTGACAATGTAAGCACCTAATTCACTTGTCCAACCCCGTATCACCTAATTTTATCTGTTCCTTGTTTGAGTTAAGTATTCAGTTGACTGGAAAGAAGCTGCAAATTCTGTTTTCAGGATAATATTTTAGTCCCTTTTGCTAAATGAGCTCAATTTAGGGATAAGGTTGTTCATGATCTACTTGATGTTCCAGATATTCTGCTTCTCTTTGTTGTTCCTCTAGTAGAGCCTTGCTTTCCATTTCACTTACTTAAATACAACTCACGAACTTTTGGCTCCAGAAATGTTCTATCAAGTTAGTCAAGTGTTTTTCAATGAAGTAACTTGATTTGGATTACTCTTATCATGTCATGTGGAAAGTTAGGTCATCCTCACTACTATGAAGTTTGGCCTTTGCTTGAATAAATGGCTTCTAGTTGTGAAGTGGGGAGGTACCAAGTAGTCCCAACTTAGAGGATATTGTGGTAGTTTAGTATAGCCATGTAAACTCTGCAACTCTCGTGATTGCGCCGAAGAAGACTAAGCTGAAAAACCTAAGGCTTCCTAGATAGACTAAGGAGTGGAAGGGAGCTTATTCAAGCCTTAATGATGTTCTTATATATAGAGGACTCCAGTTTTAGTTAATTCATCGCTTAATTTTTCTTTAAACGAACATTTGACATATTTTTGCTTGTTCCATGATCAAGTGTTTGAAACAGTATTTACTGCCAGTTCTACATAACCTAGCAACGTATAGCATAAAGCTTAAATAACCTGCAAATTCATATGTTTGTGTTATCTGTAGTCGAAGGGTGTAACTTTAAGCTCTACTCTTTTACAGGTCATTTAGCTTATTCCCCTTCAAAAACATCCTGAAACTGATATTATAAGTTGTGCCTAACAGTCAAAACTAGGATGCCCTTGTTAGTTTTTGCACAAATCATTATGATGGTTAAATGACCTGTTTGTCCTTAACTTCTCGCAGCATAATAAAGGATCAACCGGGATCTCATCCAACGTCAGCTCAATTCATTCTGGACAACGAGATGGAAAAAGCTGTGCTTGCAAAAAGAGTTGTTGAGTAATTTTCTTGAAGAATATATTGATGGAAACAGAAAGAATGAAGCGTTGATCCCTGGGATGAAAATGATACCACCTAACAAATTAGTATTTGAGTAGCTCAATTCCCCCCTAACATGGGTTCTTGTATCATCTCTTCACACTGTTTTTTGCTTTGTAGCCCCAAAGTTGTCTTTGAGTAACAGTGTCTCCCAATGTAATAGATAGTTGTAACAGTTCCCAGCTGATCAGTTCTTGTTGATGGAGAGTAATAAACAAATTGCTATCCAATTATTCAGGCTGCAACATCTTGTATTATCTTTTAGTACACAATCAGATATCTGCAAGAGGTGCGATACAATCTATCTCAGAACTATCACTGCTCATAAAAGCCAAAATGCCTCAGTTTTTAGTATTGAAACTGAACTCCAGTTAATGTTCAAATTGGCCAAAATAGCAAACAGTAAGCTGATTTTTGCTTCTTTTTACACATATTAAGAAATTTAACTTTTAGTATTAATTAACAATGAAATTGATCATATTAACTTTAATTTGGTCATTGAAAATATAACAAACTACTTCAAGGACAACTTTGGAAAGAAAAAGTTAATTCTTTCTTGATATTTGAAAAAATCAAATATTATGGACTATAAAAAAAGCAAAAAAATTACTTAAAAGTGTACCGGAAGGAGCGCTCATTCATATTTTCTTCTCCACGGCTCTTCAGTTTTGAAATAATAAAAAGTTAGTTTGCATTTTTAGAGATGGACTATATGTTCTAGAAAAGTAAACTTTTCAGTATAAGAGGTAGGGGTATACATGGATCCGGTTGATTCAGTTTTTATCGAAATCAAACCAAACCAATTATATCGGTTTGGATTGGTTCGATTTTGTCGGGATTTTCGGATTTTTTGTTACTTAAATATAATTACAATCTTATTTTGTTAAATTTTTTCATAAGTAAATATATGTTTAGTAAAAATTTAAAAAATTGACAAACATATTATCTATTAAAAAATTCTTATGGGAGAATTTGCTTAATAACATATGATAGTTATTTTTTTAGTCGTCTAACAATTATTTTTCGTTGATGAACACTTTCAAGGTTAATCGAATTTAGTAATTAATAGATCTTGACATATGAATAGGAAGAACAAAGAAATTGACGCATTTCAGTAACACTTGATAAGAAAGTGGTCATACATCCATTATTTAAGGTTAATAAATATGGAGCACTTCATATTCTATTAAATATTATATCACGTAAGAGAATCCCAAATATTTCTAGACATTTTCAAAGAAAATTCTATATAAAATGTTAAATGTATATATAGAAATTATATATTTATACGTCGGTTTGGCTCGATTTTTTTACTCAATACCAAACCAAATCTAATCGAGTTTTTTAATCGATTTGATTTGACTTTTCGGTTCGGTGCGATTTTTCGATTCGCTTTGTATACCCCTAACAAGATGTTTTGAAGGAGAAAAAAAAGACGGGAGAATCATATTACTCGAAAGAAAAGCATTGTCCATGTCTTGAAAAGCTATAGTGATGCATCTAATGGGTTGATGAGCAAAACAGAAAAAGAGGAACAAGCTAAAATTGTGTAAATACATTAAAATATGGGGTGTCCGTTCCTTATATCTTCAGGTTTTATTAAAGAAAGTTTCATAGAAAAAAAGAAAGAAATTTTACGTGGTCCGATTTTTTTCCTTACAAATTAGTATGCTTCAAATTAGGCTAATATTCCTGTGCCTAAACAGAAACCTACTAGACTTAAGATTCTTGAGCTATAAAATATAAATATCGTTAAGTAATTTGGGGTCTTGCCTCTCTCATTCAGTAATACCCGTAATTTGATCATGAAATCAATAATACCGTCTACAAATTATACAAAATGGCGGAAAGGGATGTGACAGAGGTGAGGAGGAGGAACAATTGATGGATGGATCATTATTTCAGGGGTGGCTTGTTTATATACAACAAAAAGACTGTCAAATGTTTCTATGAAACCGATTTCAAAATCTTTTTTTATGTATGAAATATATATTATAAAAACTATATTTATTCATATAGTTCTATTGAAACCAATCTAACGTGACAAGTTAGATATAATCAATAATCTTATATGTCAAATTCTCTATTTATAACATATTATATTGATTTATAATCTAACCATGTGAACTTAAGCTTAACTTTTAGTTTCACGTTTAGTTGTTCTATTTTAACATACTTATTTACATATTGTTACATATATCCTGACATACACAATTGTGTACGCTTACCTTTTATTCGGCTAGGTAAAATCACTCTTTTTCCTTACATATGTTTATTTAAATTTAGAAATGATGGATAAATTTTAGAAAAACAACAACAACAATAACAACAACCTCGAATTAGCTAACAACTGATTACCCTGTGATTCCACCAAAACCAGAACCAAAGCATTGTACAAAATCAGAACCTTTCCGCTTTGTGAAATTCCGCAAAGCGCGGAGGATTTGGAAGGCAACTAGGAAGATGAGATTACCAACTCTTCTTCTAGATTCCGCTTCTTCATCTGCAATATACACATGTTATTTATATATTTATAGAAATAACAGAAAAAGAAAAACTTTTCTCTAACCTCGGCTTCTCGATTTGCTGCTAATGCCTTTGCAATCCTGTTAGTAGTTTCCCCAAAGCACAGGGGCAGATATCTTTGTGGCCTGCCAAATCTTCCGCGGTGCCAAATGCTGCACCGCACTTGCTGAGATTATTTAAATCACAATGAAATCGATTAAAGTGAGCCTTCAACTCGAATTTGTCTGCAAACTTTCGTCCACAATGACACTCAAAGGACCTTTTGGCCAGCCACTTTGAAATTTTACAGAGATGAGACGACATTTTCGGCGTAAAGGGTGTTGCTACAGTAGAGGAATACATAATAGCTTACTTGAGTATCTTTTCTTGCTTAGTAATTCATTGCAAATATGACATATCCCAACAAAAGCCTCCATTTTGAGGAAGAAGAAAATCACATTAGTCTACTAAAATATCTCTCTTACACTTTGTAATAGAAAATGCTTCACGCTCGTCGGGGATAGGCAAAAGACAAGCAATTGCCCTAACTACATGCAGAGGCGAACACAGGATTTGAGCAGGACGGGGGCACCATTGTCTTAAACATGCCAATTACTAGTGATAAAGTTCGGCGCAACTCTATGAAAAAATATATGATAACTTATCAGCAAAATACAAACTTTAATATTATCGAGTATCATCAATGTGATACTAATATAATAAAAGTACATCATTTGTTCATACTTGAACTCGACGCGCTTTCATATTTTGAAAATAGTCAATAATAGCATCATTACTTACATTTATAAATACTTCCTTAAACAAACTAAACAATTATTTAAAAATGTATCACTAATACTACTACGTAATTTATCTTTGATGTACTTCAAAGATAAAAATACTCTTTCTACCGTTGCAGTTGCGTTAGGTAAAATTAGAGTTAACTTTACAAGTAAATAAACAAGTGAATAACTCTCTGCAAGATTTGCCTCAACCAAGGCTTTTGCCAAATCACCAATTCCTTTCAAATCAGAAAACCTAAGGTCACCATGTTGCATTTGCAATATGAAAGTGTCAAGTTGGTGACTAAGATCTCGAAGTTTCAATTTGCCAAACTCATCTGGATAATACTTGGCCAATGTCATTATTTTTTCCTTATCAAAATAAGCAAATGAATTAACCGGATTCAAGCTAGCCATACGAAGAAGCAAGTTACCACTCACAACATCAAAATAATTGTTAAGCTCCTGAAGCTGCAAATCAATCACAGAATAAAAAAGATCAACACGTAAGTGATGTGAATACGTAACAGTAGAAGGTCTACGCTTTGACTTTTCAGGAATATAGAATTCTTCCATATTGGGTACCACAATATCATGTTTAGCACAAAATGAAGAGATTTCATCCATCAATGACACCCATCCATCTTCTCTCATTACTTGCAACCTTTCCTTTGTGAGGTCAAGAAATACCATGGCATTAATAATATCTTGCTCTTTCTTCTGCAAAGCTTTACTCAACTCGTTAGACATCATCAACACTTTTAACATCAAGTGAAGCAAGAAAACAAAGTCAAATGCATTGATTTTACTCAAAAATGCTTCTGCTTGTAATCTATCATCAACCTCAGAACCTTCACATTCAAGCACCTCAAGCACATGAACAATAGATTAAAATAAAACAACAAAGTTATCCAACGTTCTACAATATGATCCCCAACGAGTATCACCTGGCCTTTGAAGCCCTCGCTCTTGATTTAATCCTTTCCCACTTTGAAGTTCACCACTCTCTAGCAATTTCTCCAAAAATTCTGCTTGATGATCACGAAGTTGATCTCTACGCTTAAAAGATGCTCCAACTAGATTCAACACGTTAGCAATTATAGCAAAGAAAGTTTCCACCTCCTTATGTGTTTTAGCCACAGCTACAAGTGTCAATTGCAATTGATGCACAAAATAATGAATACAATATGCTGATGGAGTTTGTTCTAAAATTAAAGCTTTAAGACCATCCACCTTTCCTTGCATGTTACTAGCTCCATCATATCCTTGTCCACGTATTTTGGATGGACTTAATGAGTGTTTCAATAGTAAAGAATATATTGCTTCCTTCAATGACTTTGCAGATGTATCACCAACACGAACAAGACCAATAAATGGCTCATTCACTTGGCCTTTTTTGTCAACATACCGCAAAGCAAGGGCCATTTGTTTATGGTGTGAAATATCCTTGGACTCATCAACTAATATCCCAAAATAATCCCCTCCCAAGTCATCAATTATAGTTTTCACAGTTTCTTGTGCACAAGCACTAACAATATCCTTTTGAATTTTTGGTGAAGTCATCATATCATTTTTTGGAGCATGTTTTAATATAACTCTATCCACATCCGGAAGCCTCTTTACAAGCCATTCCAATAGCCCTAGAAAAAGGCCTTTATTTTTGGAAGATTCACTTTCATCGTGACCTCAAAAAGACAATCCAAATTCTAAGAGGAACCTTGCAACATCAATTGAGGTATTTAAACGAATTCGGTGATCACTTTTTTGTTTCTTGAATTGCTTGTTAAAAGCAACTTGAATTGATTGAGATTCATTAGACAAGTCTAGCATCTTATTGAAATACTTATTGTGGAGATTATTTACTTCACCAACATATAAAGCAAGTCTTTCCGAAACTTTATTCCAAGCCCTAAAGCCAGTTTTTGTGAAAGAGTCACCCGTGCTTCCATGGACATAATCATTCTTGAATAAATAGCAACATAAACAAAATGCCGCATCTTTCTTCACACTATACTCCAACCATCTAGAGTTTGAATCTTTAAACCAACCCGGATTAAATTGATGTATTTTCTTTCCGAATAAAGTTTTAGGGAATTTGTAATCAACCGGTTGGCAAGGCCCTTGTTTAATGTAGTATTTTCTCACTTCATCTCGTATTCTAAGGTTATATTTATCAATGGGTATTCTCTCTTCGGGGTCGGGATTTAGTGATTCCACATCAAATTCATCGACTAGACGGGAGGAGTTCTCTCTAAAACTAGAACTTGGTTGAGAAGAATTAAACCTCGTCAAAAATACGTCCATCTCAAGTTACAAGAACAAGAACTTCCTACAAAATAATGATTCAATTCAATTTAAGTGTCCATCAAGAATAAAAGCAAACTTTCAATAGTGGAATCACACCCCTTCTATCAAGAACAACACTAAGAGAATATAACAGGGGAATCACTCAATCACACCCCTTCAATCAAGAAAAAAGAAAACACAACATTTAAAATAGAGAAATTACACCCTTTAAAATAGGAACACTTACCAATTTGTGAAATTTTTTATCCTTGAAGTGAAGAGGCTTTTAGTTCAACAAAACATAATATAATTGATCTTGTCTTGTAATATGCAAACGGCAAACCCTGCAAAAATATTAAAGTTATACTACGGCACTTTGTGAATAAAAAATTTCCCATATTCAAGTTATAATAAAGGCTTACTGCTTAGTATAGCTACTATGAGAACAAGTATTAATTAAATTAAACAAGTTCGAAATTTTACTCTAGTCTATAAGAAAATGCCTTAATTCAAAGTTTTTGTTGGAAAAGAAACACTTCACTGAAAGAATATTTCAAAATAACATTAGCACACAATATTCAAATGCCTACAAAATTAATTTGGCATTTACTTTTTGGCTCTAAGACTCTTTGCAGAAAGTAAATTTTTTATACCAAATTATTTTGTTAAGTTAATATTTTTAAAAGAAAATAAAACTTACTCAATAAAATCAAGATTTTACTCAAATAAACTTACTATTTCAGTTAAAGAAGAGCCTCAAACCCAGTAGCCGTTGCCGATTCGGACTGTCGGTCACCGAATTCGAGCTCCAGCAGAAGCTAAATAGGGTTAATTGAAAAAAGAGTTTTATTTTTTTAGCAGAAGGGTGTAGCGGTTTGTTTGGAGAAGAAAGGTGGGTTTTATTCTTTAGTTTGGAAAAGCATAAAGGTTAAGACTTTAGGTTATAGGGTTAATTGAAAAAAGGATTTTATTTTTTAGAAATAGGGTGAAGACTTTAGGGTGACTATTGTGTATTTGTGTGCAACGGTACAAGTATTAAAGAATTAAAAAAAAGAAGTAAAAAACAGAAGAAGTGCAGAAGTCAAGTTTCAAACTTGGAACCTTAAAGTAACTAAAGTGTTTGAGCAAGCTACAAAACCAACGCGTCTGACTTGCTTTTGTTTATTTAGAGAGCCTGATAAATTATTTAAGGGGTCCCCAGTGTATATATAAATATATATAAAATATATTTACAGTATTTTTCCCGAGGCTAACGGGTTCCGGTGACCCCCTAACCCTAAGGTAGGTCCGCCTCTGTGACCACAAACGAATATTAACTACAACGATCATAAAGTCTTAGCACAATTTATGTTTTTGAAATTAATTAAACAACATTTAATGAGAAAAACAATTGATATAAATCAAGTCAAAACTCATTATTGTCTTGAAACTATTGTGCTCCTTGACTTTGAGGAAAGTTTGCCTGCAGTAGAGAATTTTGTCAATACAATAGTAGTTACATAATTTCCATTATATTAAAAAATTTATAAAACACGAACCTTATCACAAAAAAGAGGATAAGATTTTTGCATATGTGGAAGCGTATTAAAGAACAAAGGTTTCTACACAAATAATAGAAGTAGAGTTAGTCGAGACAAAGCAATTTCGTTTACATAAAAGAGTGACAATTATATTACCTTAATGACACGACCCAAAAATTCACAGTAGGTCGCGATGACACCTAACACCGTCGATAAGCAACCCATGATGAAATTACTATTTATTTACCCCTTTTAACATTTAAAACAAAGTTTTCCTTTTAAAAGAAACAAAATAAGTAGGATCTCATGCATCCGTATCTATTCCTTTCTTAACCAAAATATCAGCATAATAAGTATATCCACTGTAGTAGTAAGATGATAAGTATAACAGTACAAAAATATTAAAAATCCCCAAAATCCGACGCCACAAGTACATGAGCAATCTAGAGAATATACAAAACTACTACTGTCACGACTCAATTTCTCCTATAGGCCATGAGGGCGCCCAACGTTACCGCTAGGCAAGCCAACAATGAGTTAACCATGTGACTGTTCCTTTTAACAATTTAGAAATAGTTAATTTTTAATTATTGAATAAATAAGAAGTGAAAAAAATTAATAAAATGAGGAATAAACAATTTTAAGAGCAATTGAGGTGAAGTAAATAATTAAAATCACCAAGTGTCTACTAGTATAATTTCCAAGACATGGTGTCACGAGTGTATGAGCTACTAGTAGAATATACAAAAATGCTAAACTGCTGTCTGAAATAAAGTAGATAGAAAGTAAATGCTAAGAAAGACTTCGGGTGCTGCAGAATGGGCTCAGAGGGCAGCTCACCGCAAAGTCTCGGGATATCAGGAGTGCGCGCCGGGATGATAATCAGATGCACCTGTCTCAGATCCTGCACGGTTAGTGTAGAAGTGTAGCGTGAGTACATAAACAACATGTGCCCAGTAAGTATCTAGTCTAACCTCGAAGAAGTAGTGACGAGGGGTTGACTTCGATACTTACTATGGGCTTACAATAAAATAGTGAGATTCTAAATAAGCATAGGCTATGAAAATGATAATGAAAACTCAATAACAAGAAATAAATAAATAATTCTTTCACCGATAGTAAATCCCAAATCCATCATTTAACAATTTAACCTCCCAAGCCAATAAAACGATATCAAGTATAATTGGGCTCCATGTATTATTACGCATGAATTATGCCGAGGTCGTACGACCCGATCAAAAATACATATACATATACTGTGTGCACTGCCGAGGGTTGAACAACACGAACCATAGATGCATCTATTAACATGCCGAGGCGAACTGTCCGCTCCCATGAGAGTAGAGGAGTTTACCTCGCTCGCGAAAATGCTTGCGACGCGAGTGATTCATAGATTTTTTAAGTTATTAGAAATTCTTCAATTCTTTCCGAAAATAAGAAGTCTAAACTAGAAACTTTAAATCTTAACATCTTCAATCTCAGCTCTATTTAAAACAATTAGTATGCATAATCAAATAACGGTTCCAACAAAAATATGATGTAAACCTAAGACTACCCGTACATCACATGGAATATAGCTACACACGGACTCTCGTCACCTAATGCATGCGTAGCTTCCCACACAAGTAATTTATAACAAAACACACCTAAGGGGATAAGTTCTCTTTTACAAAGTTAGGCAAGAAACTTACCTCGTTCTCAAGATCACTTCTGATCAACAAATATTCTTTAAATCCTCAACTCGGTGCCAAACGACTCGAAACTAGTCAAATGCTATATAAATCAATCAATAAAATGTTCAAAAGTTCATACTCTAACTATTAAAGTGATTACCCAACCCCAATTGAAGAATTCCTAAAATTTATTCCCAGGCCCACATGTCCGAATTTTGGAAATTTTCGAAAATAGTTATTACCCATAACCTCACGAACTCAAATATATAATTTTCACTACAATCCATAACCATTTTCGTGGTTAAATCCCATTTTTTAAAATCAAAACTTAGGTTTTTTTTAATCTAAACCCATGATTTCACAAATTTACATGTTAAATCTACCCATAATTTATGTAATTAACTCATATTATGTAGAAATTATTTACCTCAAAGTGTTAGGTGAAAACCCCTCTCTAAGAGCTCCAAAATTGCCCAATGAATGAAATAAATGAGCTCAAAATGCTTAAGTCCCGGCTAAAATGAAGGTTCTACCTTCTGCGATTTTTGCATCTACGGTCAGTGATCCGCATTTTTGGTACTGCTTCTGCGGCGCAAAGCCCGCTTCCGCGGAACTTCATAGGACCAGCGCTGGCCGCATCTGCGGATGTGTTTCCGCTTTTGCGGTCTCACTTTTGTGGCTTCTCATCGCAGAAGCGAGGTCGCTTTTGCGCACACCCTTCGCTTCTGCGAACCACTGGACAAGGATCCAAGCCACTTCTGTGGCAAAAATGGCGCATTTGCGGGCTCGTACCTGCGACCAAAAGCTCGCAGGTGCGGGCACACCAGAACTGATACACCAACAGCCCTTTTGAGTCTTAACTCAATCCGCGCAACGCCCGAATGGCATCCAGGGCCCCCGAGGCTCCGTCCAAATATACCAACAGGTCCGGAATCATAAAACGGACTCGCTCGCGCTCTCAAAACGCAGAAAACAACATCAAAACTAAGAATCACTTTTTTTCCTCCGCGATAGTGTAACCCAAACCAAATTGAATCAACTTATGAACTTCAAGTTCTTCCAACTTACTCCGAACGCGCCAAAACATACTTAAACTACTCGGAATGACACCAAATTTTTCTTGCAAGTCTTAAATCACCATACAGAAATATTCCTGATCTCGAAATCCCGATTGAACCTTGATAACACTAAATCCTACTTCAAACTAAATTTAAAGAACTTTAAAACCTTCAAGGTGCAAACTACCAATATTAAGCGCCGAAATGCTCCCGGTTCATCCAAAACCCGATCCGAATATACACCCAAGTCCGAAATCACCATACGAACCTATTGGAACCGTCAAATCTCGGTTCGGAGGTCATTTACTCAAAAGGTTGACCAAAGTCAAATTTAGCTCTTTTTGCTAACCTTAAGGAACCAAGTGTTCCGATTCCAACCCGAACCTTTCCAAATCCCGAACTAACCTTCCCCGCAAGTCATAAAATAGCAAAAGCGCATATAGAGAGTCTTGTTTAGGTGAATAGGGTTCTAGAAAGTAAAACGACCGGTCGGGTCTTTACAACTACAACTACTGTCTGAAA
Source organism: Nicotiana tabacum (assembly GCF_000715075.1). NCBI lineage: Eukaryota > Viridiplantae > Streptophyta > Magnoliopsida > Solanales > Solanaceae > Nicotiana > Nicotiana tabacum. The sequence continues at coordinate 29,109,736 of NC_134083.1, forward strand.
GTGATAGACAGAAATAATAAATAAGGTAGAGGGAGACTCCGGTGCTGCAGATCGTAGCAAGGCAAGCATCTCACCACTAAGTCTCTCTAGATGATTGGCTATGCGCCCGCGTGATCACTGGTAGTACCTGTCTCAGTGCCTGTACATTAGTGCAGAAGTGTAGCGTGAGTACGAAAAATAATGCGTACCCAGTAAATATCTAGTCTAACCTCAAAGAAGTAGTGGCGAGGGGTCGACTTGACACTTACTAGAGGTCAAATAACAATATAAATACATAAAGCAGATATGGTGAATGTACAACAAATAGTAGCGAAGCACACAAAGTCTCTAGATTAAGTCCACACATGAGTCTGTATCAAGTCACTAAACATGTCATAATCGGCTTTGAAGGCACCAACTCAATAATTAACAAACCAAATCCAGTTTCAAATTATTAAGCACGAAGTTGCCGAGACGAATGGCCCGATCCAATAAGAGTAGTGTTACCATCATGCCGAGGTGAATGGCCTGATCCCATAAGAGTAGTGTTACCATCATGCCGAGGTGAACGACCCGATCCCATAAGAGTATAGAGGTTTACATCGCTCGCGGAAGCACATGCTAGATGAGAAGTCACAGATTTATATTTTATCAAGTATTTCTCAATTTTTCTAAAGTAAGAAGCTAAGTCATTATCTTCAATTTAAACCCTTAGTCTCAGTCTTAATCAAGACAATTAATACACATGATAGACATAAACAGTGCAATTAGAGGCATGATGTGAATCTAAGTCTACCCGGATGTATCATGAATATAGCTACGTACGGACTCTCGTCACCTCGTGCGTACGTAACTCCCATAACAAGTAGCACACAATAATAATAGACCTAAGGGGATAAGTTCCCTCTTACAAGGTTAGGCAAGAGACTTACCTCGGTCCCAAGTCCTCAATCCGACCCTTCAACCTCACTAGAACTCCTCTAACAATGTCGAGGACTCCGAAACTAACCAAAAGTCATATAAACTAATAAATATATGCCCAAAAGTTCATAATTTAGCTATTAGAGTAATTACCCAACCCAATTTGGAAGGTTTCTAAAATTCACCCTCAGGCCCACATGCCCGACTTCCGAAAATTTTCGAACAAAAATGTTACCCATGACCTCACAAACTCAAATATATAATTTATTCTCATTTAAATAATAGATTTTGTGGTCAAATTTTATTTTAACCAAACCTTAGGTTCTAGCAAAATCTCACAATTTTCCCCTTAATTTAATATTAAATCTACCCATAATCCGTGTTTTTAACTAAAGAATTGATAGTGTTCACTTACCTCTTGATGTTGATGAAAACCCCTCACAAAATTCTCTCAAAATCACCCAAGACCAAGTGGGAAATGAGAGAAAAGAGACCAAGTCCTACATAAAAAATCCATTCTGCCCGGTGATTCCTTCTTCGCGATCGCGAAGGCATAACCGGCCTAGGCAGTGAAGCTCTTCTTCTCGAACACGAGGGAGACCACGCGATCGCGAAGGCTTGTCCAGCCTGAGCTTCGCGAACGCGGTCACACCTTCGCGAACACGAAGAGAAAAAGCGTCTGACCCCCTCCCTCCCCCCTCCCCCCAGGCCCTTGTTCTACGCGAACGCGAGCCCTCAAGCACGAACGCGAAGGCTACCTGACCCAGACCTTCGCGAACACGGCCCCATGCATATGAACGTGAAGGGAAAAAGTGCCCAGTCCCCAATTCCTTCTACGCGAATGCGACTCCACCTCTGCATTCGCGAAGAAGGAAACCGGAACCAACATTTTCAGTTTTTCAGACTTAACTCTAGGTGGTCCGAAATCTACCCGAGCCACCCGGGACCACGACCAATCATACCAACAAGCTCATAAATATAATACGGACCCGTTCGAACCCTCGAAATACGTAAAACAATATTGAAAATAAGAATCGTACCCCAAAACCAACTTGAATCAACTTATGAACTTCAACTTTTCAATTAGCTCCGAACGCGTCGAATAATACTTAAACTACTCAGAATGACATCAAATTTTGTGTACAAGTCATAAATCACCACACAGAGCTATTTCCAGGTTTGAAATCCCAAACGAACCTTGATAACACCAAAGTCTACTCCAAACCAAATTTAAAGAACTAGAAAACCTTTAATGAACCAACTTTCCACATTAAGCGCTGAAACGTTTCCGGGTTACCCGAAACCCGATCCGAATATACGCCCAAGTCCAAAATTATCATACGAACCTCTTGAAACCTTCAAATTCCGGTTATGAGGTCGTTTACTCAAAATATTGACTAGAGTCAAACTTGACCACCTTAGACCACTATTAAAGAATTAAGTGTTCCGATTTTAATCCAAACCCGTCCAAACCTAAACCAACCATCCCCGCAAGTCATAAAATAGTAAAAGTACATATGAGAAGTATTAATTAGGGGAACGAGGATCTAATAAGTAAAATGACCGGTCTGTTCGTTACGATTAACCATTTGTGTAAAGCTAGGATATGCCATCGAAATAGAAGATAGCTCTGAATGATGAGATAAGCCATCATAGGACATGTTCTGAGTGGCATTTTAATCAGAACAAAAGATGTTTTCCTTCGACATTGAATCCTATCAATAAAAATAAATAAAATTAATGAAGTGTATTTTTTTATATATTGACAAAGTTACAATAAGCTATATGAGACATTTTACTCAAGAACTGGAAAATAAATGATGAAGTACCTGACTGTAGGGATTGACATGATCAATTGGAACTTTATTATTAGTCATTATTGATTCATTTTGGTTAACAGAACTTGACTTCTTTCCTGGAACGTTTCTTGCGCTTTGAGTTTTCCTTAGATTTTTTCACCCTCTTTTTTATACGTCGTAGACCATCTTTCTTTTTCAAACTTTTCGCTTGTGTAAGGACATCTTTGTCATTATTTTCTCTTGAAAAGTCTCTTATTGGACTACTAGTACAAAGGGATGGAGCATCCACCTCCATAATTTGCTTCAATTTTAAAGTTAGCTCATTCACACATGTTACTGCTAGCTTATAGCCTCATCTGTTTCAGAAGCTTTTGCTGCTAATCTAACAAAGGATTCTGTAGCGACTCATGACGGTCAACTTTAAATCCTTTTCAATGTCTTGCCCATCAATTTCTTTTATGTTTTCGTCCTTTGCATTTTTTGTCACCTTTTCAAAATGTACATGTATGGTATTCTACTAACTCCTCTTGCCACATCAAGAATTCTTATTGTTTATGTGATGATTTAATTATATCTAGTATTACTTATTGTTTATATGATGATTTAAATATATCAAAATACATCACTCAATATTGTATAGGCCAAAATCCGCCCTAAGGATATTTAGCGTAATATGGTATTAAGGAAAGAGTCGGTCGAGGTCACCCAAGAAGCAGCAACGTCATTGGCCGAAGTGTCAACATGAGCCGTAGTCGAGATGTCGACAAGAGCCGTAACAGAGATGTCAACAAGGGTAGAGGTCGAGGTTGAATATTGATGATAGGAGCTGTAACAGATAGTTTGTGAGGATAGGATATTAAAAGGGAATATTCTAGTGGATATTCTCTGCACTTGTACTATTAGAGTTTCTTAGGAAAATATCTCGTATATATAGAAAGAAGAGACAATGATAGGGACATGTAATATTCATTTGATAAGAACAATTTTCAGAAGAAGATTCTTTCTCTCTTGTGAAAATTCAAAGATTACCTTTTGATAAAGATTCTTGCTCATATCATTCCACACTTTTTCACCAGATCCGAGGATTGTTTAAACAAATCTTGGATCTTTCTGTCACTCATCATTGTCAGGAGTAGCATTCGTCCAATCCATCTATTATTGGGTGGATCATTCTCCCTATTTACTTAAATGTCATTTATTACTATTTATTGTTAGTTAACCCTCAATTATTGCTCATATTTTAAGAATATTTTATACTTATTATCATCAATCATTTATGGGATATGTCCCCATTTCCCATACGTTTTCAAGATTTGCATCTAGAGTTATTATCCTTGACTAGATTTAACCCATTATTACATAAATTTAACAGTTTAGCCGAAAGTTATACTTTTTGGTAAAATAATTTGGCGCCGTCTGTGGGGATCTTCTAGCTAAGTCTTTTAGTTTCTTCTAGATCTACAATCGACACTGGTTACTGACGTAAAAAAAACAAGAACCTTTTTCTCTCTGCATGCATAGATCTAATATGACAGGTAACAGATAAGAAAGAACGAGAATAATGAGTGACCTCCCAACCAACCTCATGAACATCATCCATGAAAGCTCTGAAACAGTGGACGAGGACACAACGCCCAATGCCTCTCCTAGGCGAGGTGGATCACCCCCTCCCCACTGCAGCATCACAACATCTCTTGGTAAGGCAGCCTCCACATCCTTGGGAGAGGAGGTACCACCAGCGACAAAGAAGCTCCTTGAGGCCTGGCTAATTGATACACTGACTGGCGTCATCCACAAACCCATTCAGGATGCGGCCGCAGTAAACGCAAGAACCTGTGCTACACCACCAGTGGACGGGCAACATGATCAACCTCCTCCTATGACTACAGGTATTACTCATAATGTCATTAACAATGCAGGCGATGAAACTTTCACAACCATTTTGAAAAGGATGGAGGAAATGGAAAACCAGAACAAGACACTTCGGGACCAAATGAGAGAATACCAAGAAAGGGTCGATAAGATACCGGGCGCTCCTAAGCTATTTCCGAAGAGAGATGGCGGTCGGTTCGTCGAGCAGCCGTACAGTGACAGCGTCTCCCCGCATGCCATACCAAAGACCTTTAAAATGCCGCATATCTGAAAATATACGATGGTACAACTAACCCCGAGGATCGTGTGACCCATTAATTCATCACCGTGAAAGGAAATGACCTCGCAAAGGAACAAATATCCTCCATTCTGCTAAATAAATTCGGCAAAACCCTCACGGGAGGTGCATTAACCTGGTATTCACAGCTGCCTGCAAGTTCCATCGAAACCTTTGAGGAAATGGCCGATAAGTTCGTGAGAGCCCACGTTGGGACCAAGAAGGCAGAGGCAAGAGTAAACGACATATTTGCTATCAAACAGCCTCCGGGAGAGGGGCAGAGGGACTTCCTCTCCTGTTTTAACCGAGTAAGAATGACCTTGCCCAATGTGTCGGAAGGGATGGCGGTAGCTGCTTTTCAAAACGGGCTAAGCAGAAATGGTTCAAGGGCGACAAAAAAATTATTAATTCAGCTTGTGAAGTATCCCCCAACAACTTGGGACGAAATACATAATTCATATTGTGCCGAAGTCCAAGCAGACGAAGACGACCTCAATGGGCCGACCCATCGACTGACCTCGGTACAAGCAAAATCCAAAAAAGATTGGAGAAATGATATCAGAAGAGATCCTGTGGCCTCACGACCAAACTGGGAACGACATCTCCCATATGTCAGAACTACCATTGCGTCCTCATCTCGCCATGAATAAGACCCATCTCGATCAAGAACATGGACTCACCGGAATGAAAGAGGTATGCCCCCTTTACTATCAGCTCACAATTTTTGCATATCACCTACAGAGATCGTCTACGCCTTGGAGAATCTCGGACCGAAGGTAAAGTGGACACAAAAGATGAGGTCGGACACGAATACCAAAAAATTAGACGCCCTCTACGAGTTCCATCAAGAGCGAGGACACAAAACCAAAGATTGCATTGCCCTATGACAGGAGGTCGTAAATATGCTGCGACAGGGACACCTCAAAGAATTGCTGAGCGATCGGTGAAGAACCAACTTTGCCAGGGGACGTGAACAACATCAAGGGCCGCCGAAATCGCCCTCGCTAGCCCACACCATCCACATGATCATCGGTGGCGGGGACGACGCTTCCATCAACAGTGTGAAGTTCACCATAACTCACAAGCTCAAACAGTCGATCACCCACAAACGGTATGATGGACTCGAAGAAAGTATCATCTTCGATAAGTCAGATACCAACTGTTTGGATTTCCCTCACTATGATGCCCTCGTTATTACTTTACAAATTTTAGATACTAACGTAAGACGGATTATGGTAGACTATGGGAGAGGCGCGTGTATTATCCATTCTCGAGTACTCGCACAAATGAAACTTGAGGACAAGACAGTGCCACGCTGCATCACACTAACAGGCTTTAACAATGCAGTTGAGTGAACGTCTGGCAAGATCACACTCCCTGTCCTAGCGGGTGGCGTCATTCTGGAGACCACATTCCATATCATGGACCAGGACACGGCATACAACGCCCTCAAAGGGCGACCATGGATACACACCATGAGAGTTATCCCATCCAGCTTGTACCAAATCATCAAATTCCCAACTCCATGAGGGATATTCAGTATACGAGGGGAGCAACACACATCCCAGGAATGCTACTGCATCGCCCTAGACTGCACGGCCACCCAATAAATAAAGGATAAAGAAAAAGAGGCATAGCAATCAACATGGTCGAGGTCGGTAAGAGATAACAGTAAGGACGTCATCAGAGACCCCGGTATGGTCGAGGCCGAAGGATCGACTATAGAGGAACTCGACCCCGTTCAACTAGACAGCAACGACCACATCAAGAAGTCTTACATCGGCTGCAAACTTCAGGAACCGAGTAAGTTTCGTGAATTTTTAACTGCTAACGCGGACTTGTTTGCTTTTAGCCATGCATATATGCCAGGTATCCCAAAGGAGATCGCCACGGACAAATTGAACGTCGATCTGCTATACCCCCCGGTGAGGCAGGTTCGGCGTAAGTTCAACTCCACAATCAATGACACAGTGCGCGAAGACGTGAAAATTTTGTTGGAAAATTGCTCCATCAGAGAATCGAAGTACCCCCAATGGGTCGCCAACGTAGTCATGGTGAAAAAGAAGAATGGCAAGTGGCGGATATGCATTGATTTTACTGACCTGAACTAAGCTTGCCCCAAGGATTCATTTTCATTACCTCATATTGACCAAATCATCGACACAACAGCCGGGCACGAGTTGCAAAGTTTCTTGGATGCCTACTCGGGCTATAATCAGATCCTAATAGAGGAAGAGGACCAGGAAAAGACCACCTTCATCACCCACTAGGGGACGTACTGCTACAGGGTCATGTCTTTTGGACTGAAAAATACGGAGGCAATTTACCAAAGGTTGGTGACGAAGATGTTCAAAGAACAATTCAGAAAAATGATGGAAGTCTACATCGACGACATGCTGGTCAAATCCAAAAGGAAAGAAGAACACATCGACCACTTGAGAGAAGCCTTCGGCAAACTCAGGCAATACGACATGAAAATGAACCCCAAAAAATATGCATTAGGCATGGCCTCAGGGAAATTCTTGGGTTTCCTAGTGTCGCAGCAAGGTATCAAGGTCAATCCCGACCAAATCAAGGCCATCGAAGGGATACCAGAGCACTTGACCGCCAAAAAGCGGGTCCAGAGGTTGACTGGCTGTATCGCCGCCCTTTCGAGGTTCATCTCACGATCCTCCGATAGGTGCCATAAGTTCTTCGGCGTACTCAAAAAGGAGAACGGCCTCCAAAGGACCCCTGAGTGCGTCCAAGACCTGAATGAGTTAAAGATGTACTTGTCCTCACCACTGTTGCTCTCAAATCCATAACCGGGACATCCCCTCCTCCTCTATCTCGCCGTGTCCGAAATAGATGTGAGCGCAGTCCTAGTCCAAGAAAATAAAGGTACGCAATCTCCCATCTATTACATTAGCAAAACACTAGTCGATGCCGAGACAAGATACCCTCATCTTGAAAAACTGGCTCTGGCCTTGGTCGTAGCTTCACGAAAGCTTAGACCGTATTTCCAATGCCACCCCATCTCGGCCGTAACGACTTTCCCTTTAAGAAGAATTTTACACAAACCCGAGATATCAGGCAGGTTGGCCAAATGGGCCATTGAACTGAGCGAGCATGATATTACATATCGGTCGCGAATGGCGATAAAATCACAGGTCTTCGCAGACTTCGTCGCTGACTTCAGTGCAAAAATAATGCCCGAAGTCAAAAAAGAAGCCGCTCACACTTCTCCCCAAACACAAGACCTCTGGGTCCTATACACCGATGGCGCATCTAACGCGTCAAGATCCGGGCTGGGACTCGTGCTCGAAGTCCAAACAAGTATAGTAATTCGCCAGTCCATAAGATGCTCGGACATGACTAATAATGAGACCGAGTATGAGGTCGTAATTGCAGGACTGAGACTAGCACTCAAATGCGGGGCGAAGCGACTAAGATTGCGCTGCGATTATCAACTCGTGGTCAACCAAGTCACATGAACTTTCCAAATCAAGGAGCAAAGGTTACAAAAGTACCAGACCGAAATCTGCAAGCTACTACCAGAGTTCGGCGAATGTCAACTCGACCAGATCCCCCGAGCACAGAACATTGGGGCGGACAGCCTTGCCAAATTAGTAGCAGCTACCAAAAACATTACAACCAGAGATAGAAATGTGGTCCACCTCCTCAACTCGTCGATAGATCAAATCGAGGTAAGAACCATAAACCTGACTTGGGACTGGCGCAACCGTATAATTACATATTTGCAGGATAGTGTACTCCTCAACGATAAAAAAGAGGCCAAAAAGATGCGAATGCAAGCAGCCAAATACAACATCATTCACAACGACCTGTACAAAAGGACATACGGCGGCCCTCTGGCGAAATGCTTAGGCCTAAATCAGACGCGGCACGTCTTTGAAGAAGTACACGAACTCCACTGTGGAGCTCACTCCGGCAATCGAGCTCTAGTAAGATGCCTCATACGGGTAGGGTATTACTGGCCCACCATGAAAAAGGAGGTCGCGGACTTCATGAAAAAATGTGAGCAATGCCAGAAATACGCCCCAATGATCCACCAAGCAGGCGAATACCTACACCCAGTAACTTCTCCTTGGTCGTTCATCAAATGGGGAATGGACAACGTGGGCCCCCTCCAGGCAGGACGAGGTAATGTATGATTTCTCTTGGTTTTAACTAACTATTTCTCTAAATGGGTGAAAGCAGGAGCATTCGCCCAAATACGCGAACAGGAAATAATCACCTTCATATGGAAAAACATCATATGCCGTTTCAGGATCCCTAAAGAAATCAGCTGCGACAACGGACCCCAATTTGCAGGAAAGATGGTCACCGACTTTTTTGAAAAATGGCACATCAAAAGGATACTCTCAACGCCTTACCACCCCGCGGGTAACGGGCAAACGGAATCCTCCAACAAGTCAATACTGAACATCATGAAGAAGAAACTCGAAGACGCCAAGGGACTGTGGCCGTAACCAAGATGTCAACAAGGGTCGAGGTTGAATATTGATAGGAGCTGTAACGACTAGTTTATCAGGATATGATACTAAAAGAGAATATCCTAGTGGATATTCTCTGCACTTGCACTATTAGAATTTCTTAGAAAAATATCCCGTATATATAGAAAGAAGAGACAATGATATGGGTATGTAATATTCATTTGATAAGAACACTTTTCAGAAGAAGATTCTTTCTCTCTTGTGAAAATACAAAGATTACATTTTGATAAAGATTCTTGCTCATATCATTCCACACTTTTTCACCAGATCCGAGGATTGTTTAAACAAATCGATCTTTCTGTCACTCATCATTGTCAGGAGTAACATTCGTCCAATCCATCTATTATTGGGTGGATCATTCTCCCTATTTACTTAAATGTCATTTATTACTATTTATTGCTAGTTACACCACTATTATTGCTCATACTTTAAGAATATTTTGCACTTATTGTCATCAATCATTTATGGGATTTGTCCCCATTTCCCACACATTTTCAAGATTTGCATCTAGAATTATTATCCTTGACTAGATTTAACCTATTATTACATAAATTTAACAGTTTAGCCGAAAGTTACAACAACAACAACAACAACAACAACAACAATCCAGTATAATCCCACTAGTGGGGTCTGGGGAGGGTAGTTTGTACGCAGACCTTACCTCTACCCTGGGGTAGAGATGCTGTTTCCGATAGACCCTCGGCTCCCTCCCTCCAAGAACTCCCCACCTTACTCTTAGCCGAAAGTTACACTTTTTGGTAAAACAAATATAAATTAAAATTAGAGAGAATATTCAAAAGAGAAATAGGAGAAAGAGAATAAAAATATAATAAAATAAAAAAGAGAAGAAATGTAGGGTAAAAAGAGAAAACGAAAACAGAAATGTTAAATTAATGAGGGATAATTTAGAAAATATAAATTTAATTTAAGGATATTTTTGTCTTGAATAAATTAATTTTTGCTTCTACTTCTTGGAAGAAGCTAAAATTTGTAGTTTCTTCCAAAAGCAAAAAAACCGTTTCTGTTGCTGCTTAAAAGTATTTTTTTTATTTTGGCCAAATATCTCAAATTTTTTGAAAAATAATTTTTCAACAAATAAAAAAAAAATACTTTTTGCTTACCAGAAGTTTGGCAAAACAGATTCTAATTTTATAGATGATTTAGCTTTTACGTTACGATAGAGTGTGCTTTTTACCTTTATGTTTACAAGATTCAGTTTTATAAAGGATGACACTAGCTTTATAAGGAATTCAAGAGAGATTACAATATAACTCAATTTTAAGGACAATTATAATGCTCGCGGCATTCCGAAAACCAATATTAGTGGCTAAATATTAGAAATTGTCAACAGATAATACAATTGTTCTTCTGCAAAGTCTCAAGTATGGGAAGAGCACTAGAAATTTCTGAGACAAGAGAGAGGATCTATTCTTTGACCCAATTTTTTTTTTAGGATAAACAGGTAAATTTATATTTGATGAGATAACTGGCAATCGGTTCAATTCAAACTTAACTACATAGAACATCAAATTAGACTCGATAAGTAAAGAACATTAGTAACAAAGTAATTAATTTAATAGAGCAAAATATATAATAATTTTATTGAGCTTTGTTATCAGCCATAATGTTGTAAGGTAAAGATTGACTACCTAGTCTGGCCAGAATACAATAGCTTTGAGTAATGAGTACGTTGAGAGAAAACTGAATGCATTAAAAATTAGATAAGTGGGTGTATTTATAGCCTAAGTCTAACATTCATGTCGCCTAGGTAGTTAGCAACCATAGAGATACTTACCGATCGTAGGAATAGTATTTGACATAGTGGATGTGAATGGATTCCTAATATTTTGGTGATTGAAGACCAAGTCAGATTCCGCATTATTGCTTCACTGAGAGATCCCCGAAGGATCTTTGGAGCGCTTCGCCCGGACATGGCCCTTATCTCGCCGGCAGGGGCCGATCTATATGTAAGAGATGGGGTGACATGCGCAAATACAAATTTTGGTCGAGACCATGCAATAGTATGTGCATTTTTAAGTCAGAAGGAATGTAGACAAATATTTTAAGTAGCACCCTCAATAACAAAATGACCCATGTTGCCACTAGCTATGCACTATTATTCCATCCTTGTGGCGTGAGCTCGAATCCGACCTAGCACACTTTTCTTAGAGGTTTACTCCTTTGTTTCTTCTTTCTCTTTCTAAATTGCTCTTTTTTGTTTATTAGTAGTTCATATTGACTTTTTCTTTGTTTATTACTCTCCCGTTTTAATTTATGTGAACATGTTTGATTGGGCACGGAGTTTAAGAAAAAAAGAAAGACTTTTGGAATTTGTGGTCCTAAACAAATCAAAAATGGGCTCGGAGTATTTGTGTGGTTATAAAAGCTTATCATTAATGATATAATAGTAAGTTTAAGCTAAATTATTTCCAAATTTAGAAAGGGGTCATTCTTTTTGGAACGGACCAAAAAGGAAATAGCTTCACATAAACTGGAACGAAGGGAATAGTATATTTTGAATTTTTTTTTCCTCTTTTTTTTTCTTTAAACATTAAACATAAAATATAAAAATATTTTTCTTTCAAAAATCTATTCTTTCCTTGTACCCCCCTCCCGTGCACTTTCTCAACTCCTCCATGATTTGTCAGTAGACGATAAAAAAGTTAATCTTTTTCTCCAGGAGCACAACTCCGGTAAATCTATTTATAGAAATCAAAAAAATATAGAAATCCTTGAATAAGTTACTATTTTAATCAAGGATGAATGTTTATATTATTGTCAGATTGCTCTGGAGTAGGACAATTGTATATAACATTGAGTGAGTTAACTTTCACAAAAAAAATAGTAAATTAAAAAATGTCCGTAAACTTGCTTCTGTTTTAATGTTTAGAGCACTTATTAGTATAAGTCTTTGCTTTGAGTACCTAAATATAAATTGATAACGAGCCTTTTTTTTTCTTATACACAATGCATCATCCAGTTGAATTTTATGCTTTTTTTTCTAAGTTATCATAATAATTACGTAATATTTTTGCTCGATCGATTTATTTATATTAACTTTAAAGATGAATAACTCGAACCGAAATCCAAATAAACCAAACCGATTAAATTTATACCCTATTTAGACAATGTAAATTGCAGTATGTCTACGTTTAAAATTTTGTGGCGCCCGAAACCTCTAAATCCTAAATCCGTCTCTGCTTCCCGATTTATGGACATTTTTTGCCGAGACAGAGTTCCGATTTGTTTCATTCCCATGATAAAACCTATCCTAAACAATATCACGTCGCCATGCAATTTACCTGTGAAGCCAGATTTTACCAATACATCTATGGTAAAGGAGCTCAAGGACAGGATGAGAAGCTCCAGTCATTTAGTAAGAGGAGAACTAAAATGCATAAAGAGAAAGATATTGATTGTTCATTATCGTAGTTCGCTATGAGTCTATTAATGAATTGAATAGATTAATTAGAGGTAAATCATAAAACATAAACGTACTGGGTGCAAACAAAAAATGTTGCATACATAAGAGGTGCAAAATGTAAATAGCAGATTCTGTTGAAATTATCAAAAAGGAAAACTAATGGAGTAGTAACTAGTAAATATCACGATACAAAATTCTCAAAATATCGACATAGTACTGTTTAACCAAAAAATAAGATCTTTAGTCAAAACCTATTTTTAGAAGAACTCGGGTTACTGATAATCAAATAATTCCCTACTTCCTCAGTAATTCACTTAAAAGGAAATAAAGTTGACAAAAAGTAACTAAAAAGAAAGAATAATTGATTGTACTGAATAAGCAAGAGAAAGTGAATATATTTCGATAGTACTCCGAACGTTTCCTTACAAATGAGATTCTCCTCCCTTATATAGGAGTTTACAAATATAACGTTTTCTCCTATTTATGGCGGAATCATTATGAGCTTTAACGGCATTAATTGTCCGTTATGATTGGTAATCGTAACTATTTATGAAGATTTTGTAACGATTCTGATTCCCCTTCTTCATTAATTGTAGGTCCGTGAATCTTTCCTCTTTCCAGTCTTGATTCATTCCGCTCGTGCCTTTTCAACAATTGTTTTAGGTTCGAATGTTGGTTTTCCATTATCTCGTGGGTGTTTGCCTCGTACCTCTTGCGCTTCATACATCTTTTAAATGAAATATGCCAGTTGTTATTTCCTCATTATTCCACGTATCATGCTCTGTCAGCTAAATATAATTTCACGTGTATCATTTATTTACCTTCAATACAGATAGTCCATCTACTTTTTGAATATTCTACAATTGAATATTCGGTAAGTGGTATGTATTTATGGAGGGAATTCTTTGCCGTCGTTTCCAAGTATTATTGTGCTTTCTTCAGAATTAACACGTCGTATGTCACTTTCATTTATTGCATATACCACGTGGCTTTTGATGATTGGTTATGTGGCTTCTTAGCGTTTTTAGGACTTTTCATACTTCTTAGGTTTTAGAAAATCTTTATTCTACAGTGTTCTTCTTCATTCTTCCTTCTTTTTTCGACGCATATTTCTCTGTTAATTCCTTATACAACCATGTCTTCATCAACTCTTGACCCTCGCAAAGTCGTAATTGTTGATGAACTTGCTCCTTCATCTGCTCTTGTGAGAAGTAGAAGAGGAGGTAAACTTCGCAGTTTAGGTTCGCTGTCCACGCGTGGTTCTTCATCTCAAACCACTACTCCCACTTCTTCTTCTTCTTCTTCTAAACCTAGGGCTTCTTTAACCCCTAGATCTTTTTCTAGAAATAGAAAATCAAGTGAATCTAAACGTGAACCAACGATTGATGAAATTGTTCTACAGGAATTTTCTTTCTCATCTGATCGAGAAACCATAACAAATCAAGTTTCTTCTTTAGCTTCTCATGATCGTGCCGATCTTTATCCTACTCAAATTACCACTGGTTTAATTTCTCTTGTTCGAAGAGAATGTAACTGGAAACATGACTTCCCAGTTTTAGTTCCTGATCCAAACCAAAGAATAACCTCATATCAGGTTGGTTATTCCCTTATTTATACATATCCTTTCACTTTAGGATTTAGACCACCTATTGACTCAGTAATCATTGAATTCTTCTGGTTCTTTAATGTATGCCTAGGACAAATTGGCCCCATTGTTTGGAGGGTTGTTGCATGCCTTCATTACCTATCTAACTTGGCTTCCCTGCCTTTCACCTTTCATCATTTGCTTCATCTTTATTCCCTCAAATTATTTCGTGAAGGGGTGTTTTCACTTGTGGCCAGAAGCAAGAGGGTATTGGTTAGCCCCGAGGATGATAGAGACCGTAGCTGGTATGCTCGCTTTGTAGCTTCTCCCACAAGTGCTTTGGTGGGTGAAGAAAATATGCCTTTTCCAGAAAAGTAGAATTTTGCACGTAAGTGTTTTTCCTTTACCTTTTCTTTTCTTTCTTGAAACAAGAAACTTTTAATCTCATGTCTATTTTTTCAGCAACCATGGAAGTTTTCGAGGAGATTCCTAACTTCCGTGCTTGGGTAGAAAAGTTATTGTCAGTTGCCCCTATGGAGAGAAGGTCTTGGAAGTACCTTTCTCAAAGGTTTGGTTGGAAAGTCAAAATACACGGTACCTTTTCTGTTCAATTTTTCTTCTTCTCTTATGTTGGCTTAGGAGCTTCTTACCAAACTTCTCTCTTTTGTTAGGATTTCCTATTCATGTTGTCAGTTTCGCATTTATTTCTTCTACAAGACTTTCTGTATCTCTTGCTCAAGAGAGAATTTTGAGCTCTTCATCGAAAAGAAAAGTTGATGGTTCTCATGGCTCTGAGGGTGAAGAAGAACAGGAAGAGGGTTCTTTAGTGTGCAGGCCTCGAGTTAGGAGGTACGTTATTTCCGATGATGAAGCTACCCCTCCTCCAAGTTCAATCCCTTCGAGACTTTTAGATGAGCCCGAAAGTGCTACATTAGTGATTTCCGATGAAGAAATGAATATTCCTCCCTGTGATTCTGCTGATCAGTTGTTTACCCGTGGTTTTGATAATGAAGCCTTTGGTCCCGTTTCTGAAGAGTTGCCTCTAGCCTCTCTTCCAGTGTCAGTCCTCGTTCGTTCTCAAGCTCCCCTACCTGAAGTTGCTGCTACTGCTCCCCCGTGACTGCTTCCACCTTCTCTACTATTCCAGTTGCTACTACTTCTCATGCAGAAGTTGGGCCTTCTAGCAGTGTTTTAAAAGGCGTGGGCGTAAGGCGGGGCATTTTACATATGCCTTAGCGGGCGTAAACCCCGAGGCGCGGGGCGTAAGCCCCATAGGTATTTAATTTTTAATATTTTATAAAATAATATAATGACAATTAATATTTATAAACAGGTAAAATTGCATAAAAATTGAAGAAAACTATATATATATATATATGTGCTCCATCCCCACAAAAAACTAACCAAAATTCAAAACAATCTATTATACGTTACTTACAAGCACAAGTAATTTGAGTCTAAAAGAATAAAATTTTCTATATGGAGGAACAACAAGGATGATTAACCTACAATTTGAACTTTGAATTTGCTGCTATGAAGAAAAATATAGTTCTCTTTGTATTTGTAAAAAAAATTAAATATTCGTTACTTTTGGGAGATATTAGCAGACTAGCGGACAAGATAAAAATTTGGGAAAACCATGAATTATGGCTTAAATCAATAAAAAAGGTCTTTACTTTTAAATTTAATACTTTTGAGTTCCTTTTTAAACCTTTTGAGTAATTACCAAACTCACTTTTGAGAATTTGGGTATTATATGAAGGACTAATTCAACAAATTTTGTTTTAATTTGAAAAGTCTCTGGGGCTTACTCCTTACTAAAAAAACACGCCCCGAATGCCCGGGTGTACGCCCCGAACGCCCGGGCATACGCCCCAAATTGCGGGGCATACGCCTCTTGAGACTTTCGCCCCACACCATCGCCCCGGGGCGATTTTGGTACGCCTCGCCCCGGGGCTCACCCCAGAAACGCCTTATAAAACAGAGCCTTCTAGTAGCAATATAGCGATGAAGAAGATTATCATTGAGGTTCCTGAGAGTGGAAACTTGCTGAAAAAATCTGTTCAAGCTGATGTATGGTTGAAACCTTTGCTTGGTCCAGTAGAGAAGGCAAAATTGGAGAGTCATGGCTCATTGACTTGGGTGAATGATATTGTTCATTCATCTCTGAAAGTTCGAGTTTTAACTTTAATTCTTTTCTTTTCCTTGTTGTTGTTTTCTTTTATTTAACCACAACTCCCTTCCTTTCTTTTGTAGATCAATTTGATAGGCACGGAGCTTATGAAAAGGATTGTTCATACCGAGCAACAACTCATTGATTACCGTACCAAAGCTAACAACGGGAAGGAGCAATTTGAGGGTCTTCAACTGGAGAATGAAGTTTTGGATGAAGAGAAGAATGCCTTGGAGCAACAACCGAAGATGGTTGCGGCTGAGTTAGCAATTGAAAAGGCATCTTCAAGTCAAGTTGGCAAAGATAAGGATATCCTTGAGTCTTCATTTGCTGAGCAGCTTTCGAAAGCCACTGAAGAGATAAGGGGTCTGAAGGAACTTCTTAACCAGAAAGAGACTTATGCCTGAGAGTTAGTTCAATCACTTACACAAACTCAAGAAGATCTCTGTGCCTCTTCTGATAAGATCAAATTCTTGGAGAGTTTTCTTGCCTCTTTGAAGACTTCCTTCGATGCTTCCAAAGTTGAGAAAGAAGAGCTGAAGGCTGAGATTGATCAGTGGAAGAAAGATTATGAAGCTCTTGAAGATAAGTTGACAATCGATGTGAGTTGAAATTTTTTGAATACCCGCCTCGAAACTTTGATAGAGGCTAGCCAGGAAGGCTTCGACCTGAATGCTGAGATCGCCAAAGCTAAAGAAACGATTGAAAAAACTTAGCAAAGTCAAAACTTTTCCTCACCTGAGGTTGATGTTCCCGAAGGTGATAATCCTATTCCTAGTGAAGTTAGTGCTCAAGCCCTACTCCCCAAGTTGAATCTTCTCCCGTTGCTGATGATGCCACCTTGGATGTTGCCCCTTAGTTTTATTTGAAACTTTTTGATGGAAATTTTTTTTTCTTTTTGGAATGGATGTTAGTTTTTACCCCTATCTTGTTTTTTGGTTTGATAACAAATAAGTACCTTAGTTTTAGCCAAGTTTAATATATAAATCTTTGCTTATTTTGATGTTGAGTTTTTGTTTTACTCTTTAGTTTTAAACCTGCATTTAAAATGCTGTAATATTTCGTGATTTTGATAAACACAAATTTTTATAAAAGATGGCCCTTTTATAAATGACACTAATGAAGAAGACGTCTCAACTTCATATTGGTGTAAATATATGAAAGTAGTAGAAAAATGAATACTTTGAGGAAGTTTCATACTTTGAACTTTCAAATTTTATATAACACTTTTCATGTATACAAATAACTTTTTGTACAACATCTATAATTCTTTCATAATTGTTTTCTTTGTAACAGGTTTCAAAATTTTGGGTCTATTTAGTAACCCGTGACTAATTATTGCCCTTAACCTATAAACTCGTAGGAACTTAATATGTATCTTGTGTCCATCTTGTATCTTTTTCGCGAGTTTATACCTTATCAAGGCTACTTCAAAGGTTTTTGACTCAGGCTTATTTTTTGGCTCTTGATTAGCTCTTGACTTTTGACTTTTGGGCTGATCCAGGCTTGAATTCTCACTTTTAGTCTTCTTTGCCTTTACATATACAGTCCTCCAAGTGTTAGACCTTTGAAGTATGAAATCTCGAACACTTGATTATTCCTTCCATTTGCTCCATTTCCTGAAAAGAAAAATATATACGGGACTCGGAGGTATACATTTAGATGATGACTGCTTAACCCTTTTTATTTCCATCAGAAAGGTTATAACCTAGATCGGGAATAATTTTGTATTCCGCGTGTCTTTCGGGTCTAATGTCATCATTTGGTATGGGCTAGCTTTTTGTCTATCATCTAAAATTATTAGTATAATTTAAAAGAACAAAATAAAATCACAGTTGAGCGATACATAACCGTGAGTACTTCCTTTGCCTAGAAGTAATACTTCTTTAAATGAACAACATTCCAATTCGACGGTAGTACTTTGCCTTCCATGGTTTCCTACTCATAAGCCCCTTTTTCCAGTGATGCTTCGAATCTTGTAAGGACCTTCCCAATTTGGACTCAACTTCCCTGCACCAGTTGCTTTTGTTGTTTGAAAAACCTTTTTGAGAACGAAGTCCCCAAACTTGAAGTATCTGAGATGAGCTTTCCTGTTGTAGTATCGCTCAATAATTTTCTTCTGAGCTGCCATTCTTATTAGAACCGCTTCTCTCTTTTCCTCGAGTAAATCTAAATTCGTTCTCATCTCTTCACCATTTTATTTATCAGTTGCTTGTGTAAATCTCGTACTTGGCTCACCTATTTCAATTGAAATTAAGGCTTCAGCACCATAAACAAGTGAAAATGGAGTCTCTCTCGTGCCTGTCTTTGCTGTCGTTCGATAAGCACATAATACTCCTGGTAGCACCTCAGGCCGCTTGCTTTTGATTCCTCTAATCTCTTCTTCAAATTATTAATAATAACCTTATTTATTGATTCAGCTTGTCCATTGGCCACGGGGTAATAAGGTGAGGAAGTTATTTATTTAATCTGCCAACTCTAAAAAAATTCTGTGACTTTCGTGCCTATGAACTGTAGGCCATTATCACATATGATTTCTCTTGGCACTCCAAATCGGCATATAATATTTCGCCAAATAAAGTCCATGACTTCTTTCTCTCGTACCTGTTTGAAGGCTCCTGCCTCTACCCATTTGGAAAAATAATCTGTTAATACTGACAAAAACCGTACCTTTCCTTTAGCTTGTGGCAATGGTCCCACGATATCCATCCCCCACTTCATGAATGGCCATGGGAAAATACCCGTATATAATAGCTCTGCTGGGCGATGCATGTTATTGCCATATCTTTGGTATTTATCACACTTTACCACAAAACTTTCTGCATTTTTTTCTATTTTCAGCCAGTAGTATCCTGCTCTAATTAAAGTCTTTACCAAGGATCTTCCTCCTGCGTGATTTCCACAATATCCCTCGTGTACTTCTCTCATCACATATTCTATCTGAGCAGGTCCGAGGCATCTTGCTAAATGTCCTCCGAACATTTTTCGATATAAATTCCCTTGAATTAAGCAGTAACGGGCAGCTTTTCGTCGAAGTAACTGTGACTCTTCCTTATCTTCAAGCAAGGTTCCATACGGCAAAAAATTAACAAATTCGTTTCTCCAGTCCCAAGTTAAATTATTGAAATTTACCTCATTTTTATCTTAGTCGAGTACTGAATGAAACAAATGTATTACGATAGCGTTTTCTGCATTTGTTATTTCCGCAACTGACGCGAGATTCACTTTTAATTATGATTTGCTCTATAGCCAATTCTCGTGCCAGTTCCAAACCTGCAATTACAGCCTCGTACTCTGCTTCATTATTAGTAATGGGATAGCATTTTATTGCTTGGCTTATACTTTCTCCCGAAGGTGGGATTAAAACAATACCTAAACCTACTCCTTTAACATTCGAGGTGCCATCAGTAAATAGAGTCCATGTACCTGGATTAGATCCGTTGGATACCTGTAGTTCCTTTTCTGTTTCAGGAACTATTTCTGTGCTAAAATCCGCTACAAAATCTGCTAAAATTTGTGATTTTATTACAGTTCTAGGTTGGTACATAATATCATATTCACTGAGTTCTATAGCCTATTTAGCTAATCTTCCTGACAATTCTTGTTTATATAGTATATTCCTTAGAGGGTAAGCAGTTATTACAGAGATAAGATGACATTGAAAATAAAGTCTCAACTTTCTAGATGCCATAACTAATGCTAAAGCAAGTTTTTCTAAGTGAGGATGTCGAGTCTCAGCATCTAACAAAGATTGACTAACATAATAAATTGAAGATTGTTTACCTTTATCTTCTCGTACTAAAACCGTACTTACCGCCATTTCTGATACTGCGAGATAGACGAGTAGCCTCTCTCCATCCTTTGGTTTAGCTAGCAGGGGTGGATTTGACAAATATGCTTTTAAATTTTTAAGGGCTTATTGACATTCATCAGTCCACTCAAACTGATTTTGCTTTTTCAATACTGAAAAGAATTTAAAACTTTTCTCCGAAGATTTGGAAATAAATCTTCTCAAAGTTGTTATTCTCCTTGTCAGCCTTTGTACCTTTTTTTTTCTCGTGAGTATATCTAGAATTTCTTCAATGGCTTTGATCTGCGCGTGGTTCACTTCAATACCTCTGTTAGATACAAGAAAACCTAAAAACTTACCTGAAGCCACGCCGAAGGCACATTTTTCTGGATTTAATTTCATATTATATTTGCGAAGAATTCCGAAGGTGCTTGAAAGGTGTTGAAAGTGATCTCCTGCTCGTGCAGATTTGACTAGCATATCATCGATATAGACTTCCATAGTCTTTCCCAGGTGTTCTTGAAATATTTTGGTCACCAATCTTTGATATGTGGCCCCAGCGTTTTTCAAACCAAAAGGCATAACTTTGTAACAATAAGTCCCCTTGTCTGTAATAAATGAAGTTTTTTCCTCATCTAGGGGGATCTATCTTTATTTGATTATAACCTGAATATGCATCTAAAAAACTCAACAGCTCATGACCTGCGGTAGAATCAATCAATTGATCTATATGTGGTAAAGGGAATGAATCTTTTGGGCAAGCTTTATTTAAATCAGTATAATCTACGCAAACCCGCCATTTTTCATTATTTTTTGGAACTACCACAGTATTAGCTAACCAGTTCGGGTATTTTACTTCCCGTATTGAACCGATTTTTAAAGGTTTTTGTACCTCATCCTGAATCACTTGATTTTTGAAAGAGCCTTGCTTCCTCTACTTTTGCTTGACAATTAGGTACGAGGGATCGTCATTGCGGCGGGGAACATTGGAACAATCAATGTCCCAATAAATGCGACCAGGAAAAACAATATGCGTTAGCTTTTTAAAATTCAACTAACTTACCTCTCATTTTGGGCTCAGCTTTGCTCCAATATAAGCTTTTCGGTCTGGCCATTGCTCGAATAGTACAATAGCTTCGAGTTCTTCAATTGTTGTTTTGATGTTTTCATTCTCCTCTGGTTCTTGAATGACATCAGGTCTGGAATCTACATCTGTTTTCCTTGAGCCACTTTCAGTTGAGATCTGATTTACCACATCTTTGACGGGATTCTTGTTCATATCTTCATTCATCGTGCGCGAATCTACCATTGAATTGGTATTTTTAGAAACCTGTTGATCTCCGCGGATTTACCGAATTCCCTATTATGAAGGAAACTTAATGACTTGATCTAACGTAGATGGTACAACGTCCATATCATGAATTCATAGCCTCCCAAGAATCACATTATAAGCCATGTCCATGTCTATTACTTAGAATTTCGTATCCTTGATAACTTCTTCTGCAAATGTGATAAGCATTATCTCCCCTTTTGTAATAACGGTTGAATTATCGAATCCAGATAAGGATCGTGCTTTTGGTACTATTTTGTCACCCATTTGCATTTCATTCACCACTCTTAGAAGAATAATATTCACGGAGCTACCTGGATCGAACAAAACTCGTTTTACATTAGTATCATGTATAAGTAAAGATATTACCAGTGCATCATTGTGAGGGATTATCAAGCCATATGCATCTGCATCATCAAATGTTATATTATCTTCTTCCAAAACTTGGCGAACTTGCTTCCCGTGGGTCACAGTGAATTTTGACGTCTTTTTCGTAGCTGTGTATGTTACGCCATTGACTTCTTCCCCTCCGCTTATCACGTTAATAGTTCTTTTTGGAGACAGAGGTTTTGGAGGTTCTTGTCTATTTTTCATATAATATTGCTTGCCTTTCTCGCTAAATAAGTCGGTTAAATAACCTTGCTTTAGCAAATGCTCTACTTCACCTTTTAATAATCTGCAATCCGTTGTTTTATGGCCATGGTCATTATGAAACTCGCACCAGAAATCTGGATTTCTTCTGCCTGGGTTTGATCTCATTTCCTTTGGCCACCGCACTTTATCTCCCATACTCCTTAAAACAGCTACCAACTCAGATGTGCCAATATTGAAACTGTAATCACCAATCCTTGCATTCGTGTTGGTATCTCTATCACGTACATCTCCTTCTTTTCTAAACCTGGATGATGATCCTGCATCTCTGTTCCTCGATCTAGGGTCAGACCGTACATTTTCTAGTTTGGACCATGAGTCCCGCCCCGCGGGTCCCATATAAGGCTTGTACCTATTTTTACCGGACCGTTTTTCAGACTCTGACCGCCTTGAATTTGTTCTTTCATCAACCCTTGACTGTGCGACGATGTCTTCTTCAATCCGCATCTTGGTGTTGTACATGTTATATACATCGTTCCATGTTGTAGCAGGGAATTCTCGTAAGCTTTCCTTGAGT
Source organism: Nicotiana tabacum (assembly GCF_000715075.1). Taxonomy (NCBI): domain Eukaryota; kingdom Viridiplantae; phylum Streptophyta; class Magnoliopsida; order Solanales; family Solanaceae; genus Nicotiana; species Nicotiana tabacum. The sequence continues at coordinate 29,132,550 of NC_134083.1, forward strand.
CTTCTCGTGGCTTCTGAGCTCTTTTTATTCAAATTACTTTTGAACGCTATGGCTGCCCAATTATCAGGTACTCATGGAAGCATCATTCTTTCACGTTGAAATCTATCCACAAATTCCCTTAGTAACTCAGTATCTCCTTGTTTTACCATAAAGATATCTTCCATCCCCTTTTCAACTTTTTGAGCTCCCGAATGTACTTTTATGAATAAATCTGCAAACTCAGCAAAAGAATCAATAGAATTTTCAGGTAAAAGAGAATACCATGTTAATGCCCCTTTCATGAGTGTTTCTCCAAATTCTTTGACCAAAATTGACTCAATTTCTTGTTTGGTCAAATCATTGCCTTTTACGCTTGTTGTGAATGCAGTTACGTGATCTCGTGGGTCAGTTGTTCCATCATATTTTGGGATGTCAGGCATTTTGAACTTCTTAGGAATGGGCAGTGGGGCCGCGCTCGGGTTCCAAGGTTGTTGTGAATATTTATCGATATCCACTCCCTTAATCACAGGTGGTACGCCAGGTATTTGTTCTATGCGGTCGTTTTGCTCTTTCATCTGTTTCTGCAAAGTTAGTATCAAATTTTGTAAATCAGAGTTATTTGGTATACCTGACCTCCCATCACGTGATTCATTGGGAGTTCCCCCGCTTCCTGAATTGGCAATCCCTGAGTGTGGATTTTCTATAGTTGCCGTATTATTTGGGGGAGGAGTTGGTGGTGCAGTTGGCAATCCCCTATAGTTGCCGTATTATTTTACGCCTGTTGTGAATGCAGTTACGTAATCTCGTGGGTCAGTTGTTCCATCATATTTTGGGATGTCAAGCATTTTGAACTTCTTCGAAATGGGCAGTGGGGCCGCGCTAGGCTTCTAAGGTTGTTGTGAATATTTATCGATATCCACTCCCTTAATCACAGGTGATACGCCAGGTATTTGTTCTATGCGGTCGTTTTGCTCTTTCATCTGTTTCTGCAAAGTTAGTACCAAATTTTGTAAATCAGAGTTATTTGGTGTACCTGACCTCCCATCACGTGATTCATTGGGAGTTCCCCCGCTTCCTGAATTGGCAAGCCCTGAGTGTGGATTTTCTATAGTTGCCATATTATTTGGGGGAGGAGTTGGTGGTACAGTTGGCAATCCCCTAACAAAAGCTTGGAGAGCATTGTTCACATGTTCAGCGATCAATTGTTTTAAAGCATCTTGCTCGACAGTCTGTTCGTATCTATGATGTTCATTTGTGTGAGACGTGGATCTTTCAGGTGTTCCTTCTTGAGAATAACATGGAGATTCATGTGGTGAAGGAATTGGAGGAGATCCTCCCTCCTGTTTGTTATTTTTGTTGACAGTTGACATGATTTGGTTGTGAAAAAGAAGGATTTGGAAAATAAAAAGATTTTCATAGTCCCGGCAACGGAATCAATTTGTTTAACCAAAAAATAAGATCTTTAGTCAAAACCTATTTTTAGAAGAACTCGGGTTACTGATAACCAAATAATTCCCTACTTCCTCAGTAATTCACTTAAAAGGAAATAAAGTTGACAAAAAGTAACTAAAAAGAAAGAATAATTGATTGTACTGAATAAGCAAGAGAAAGTAAATATATTTCGATACTACTCCGAACGTGTCCTTACAAATGAGATTCTCCTCCCTTATATAGGAGTTTACAAATATAACGTTTTCTCCTATTTATGGCGGAATCATTATGAGCTTTAACGGCATTAATTGTCCGTTATGATTGGTAATCGTAACTGTCTATGAAGATTTTGTAACGATTCTGATTCCCCTTCTTCATTAATTGTAGGTTCGTGAATTTTCCCTCTTTCCAGTCTTGATTCATTCCGCTCGTGCCTTTTCAGCAATTGTTTTAGGTTCGAACGTTGTTTCTCCATTATCTCGTGGGTGTTTGTCTCGTACCTCTTGCGCTTCATACATCTTTTAAATGAAATATGCCAGTTGTCATTTCTGCATTGTTCCACGTATCATACTCTGTCAACTAAATATAATTTCACGTGTATCATTTATTTACCACCAATACAAGTACTAATACAGATTCTGTTCAATATACTAATAACTGCGGAGTTTGTGTCTTTTATGAGTTGGCTTAACATGAATTGCACAACTGTGAGAGTTCGACATAGATTGTAATTGCTTTGGTGACCAATGTCCATTAGGAAATCTTGCAGATATTAAATTGTGCATTAAACATAATACAAAAAGATGCTGCATGTATAATTGGATACCAATTTTTGTCCTTTTTACTCTTTAGCAACAAGAATTGATCAGGAAGCTGGTACAATTATCTATTGAGTGTTACTCTATGACAACCTAGGCTTAGAGGAAATATATACATCGTAATATACATTTTTTGTCATATTTGAGAATCTGTTTTATTTTTCGAATCCATACTCCCGAATCCTAAATTTTATGTGACGAAGAATACAACTTCTAGATCCACACCAACATAGACCGTTATAAGATCTGTTAACTATTACTCCTTCTGAAGAGGTTTTACTCTGTTTCCACTTTGATGATGCCATGTTTTGTTCTCCACATACTCTGAACTGATCGGAACAACCAAAGCAGCAAATGCACAATTCCAAGAAAAATGGCACCTGTAATTCATCCACATGACGATGAATAATTCACCAGTGAGAAGAGTAATGATTCACTCGTTGAAGCCTAACTACGAAATCACAATAATACACAATTGGAACCTGTAATAAGAGATAATAAAGCCTAAAGGCTTACATCTCCCATTAAACGGTTTAATCCAACTAATGAAAGATATAATTCCATTTTCATTTCAAATTAAAAAAGCAATCACCAACTTGAAGATCTTGAACAACATACAATGAACAAATATCAAAACCGAGGCAAGCAAATCTTTGACAAGACAATTCAAAGATGAATACAGCTATAGGAAGTTGTGTTTAGGTTATTATAACCAAATAAGTTCAAGTTATATACACATTCATTTATACTATCAAATCATTTTACCTGTAGATATCTTTTACGCTGGTGATATATATTACTAATTCCTAACTATAGTGGCATCGGGTCTAGTCACTAACGTCGACCTGCCTTCAAAAGAAAGAAAGCTATACGTAGGGCGGTAGGGGTGATACTTTTTAATTCCACATTTAGGGGGAAACAATGATTTTGAAAAGAAAAAATAAAAGTAGAATCTGTTTGGTTTCCAGAAAATATATATTTTGGCATTATAATTTATCATATTGAAGAAACTAATAAGAGGAGAGTGATAATACAAAATGGGCTAGTCTAAGCAGAGAGAATCAAACAAAGGCGTGCATAAAAAATTGAAGCGGTCTAATTACTTATCTTAAATTTTACTTGATGGTAAATATTGTTGAGGTTTTATTTTTAAGATGTAATATTCTTAAAATGAGGGTGAATGGGAAATGGAGGGAAAATGAAATTTTGAGTAAAATTTTAAGTTTCTCCCTCTTAACAATGAGACATTGTCCCATATTGGAAGTGGAAGACATTTTTGGTGGGTATATATATAATTGCTCTTCTTGTAGCTCTTAAAGAGTTAAGAAGAAAGCAAGCCTCGCGCCGTCGTCGTCGTCGCTCGCTCGGCTCGGAAGTGCTTGCTCCACAAATATGAAGTGCTTGCTCCACAAATATGTAATGCTTGATCCACCATGAAGGGTGGACGTTTGGTCTTGCACTCCTTCTTGGCTGCTATATATATGAGCAGCAAATGTTGAAGAAAGATACTCAACTCAACATACAATTCGCTCAACAAATTGGCTATACATTGCACTCCTTCCTCTCAGAACTTCCATACGTTTTTCTGAGTATATACTCCTTCGTTCTGCATTGTTTTTAACTTCAAACAAAGCAACTGTAAGTGTGATTTGCTACCGAACTTTGTGTTCGCCGAAACACTGGGGTTTGAAGTACCGCTACACCAGTGTGTTATTCGTTCTATCCTGGGAGGAAATAATCCATTACCTTGGGTACTAGGAGGGGATTAAATTCCTTAAGGAAACACTGTGAATTCAGTGGGCTCGAATTTATTATTATTGTTTCATTACGTTAACTTATATTTTGCAGAATTAATATTTACAAATACAGCAATATTGACCGGGAATAACAATCTTAAGGAATTTAATATTTATTTCTGTACTTGTGTTATTCTTATTATTCTGCAAACTAAAACCTTTGTGGTTTGTGTACTCCCGTTTTGGAGAGTTAAGCCTTCGTGGCGTTTTGTTGGATATTAAAATCTACGTGATTTTTACTCCAGTTTGAAAACGTGTATTAAACGTTTGTTTGTGTCATTCTTTTACAGAAAAGATGATGACTGAAAACGAAAATCAAGCTATTCCGATGGCGACTGCCAACGCAACGACATGCCGAACACCGGCGTTG